>NC_133739.1:204549-322049 GCF_048934315.1 Petromyzon marinus | reverse complement strand
TCTCTGTGTGTGTGTCTCACTGTGTGTGTGTCTCACTCTTTGTGTGTCTCACTCTGTGTGTGTCTCACTCTGTGTGTGTCTCACTCTGTGTGTCTCACTCTGTGTGTGTCTCACTCTGTGTGTGTCTCACTCACTGTGTGTGTCTCACTCACTGTGTGTGTCTCACTCTGTGTGTGTCTCACTCTGTGTGTCTCACTCTGTGTGTGTCTCACTGTGTGTCTCACTGTGTGTCTCACTGTGTGTCTCACTCTGTGTCTCACTCTGTGTCTCACTCTGTGTGTGTCTCACTCTGTGTGTGTCTCACTCTGTGTGTGTCTCACTGTGTGTGTGTCTCACTCTGTGTGTGTCTCACTCTGTGTGTGTGTCACTCTGTGTGTGTCTCACTCTGTGTCTCACACTGTGTGTGTCTCACTCTGTGTGTCTCACTCTGTGTGTGTCTCACTCTGTGTGTGTCTCACTCTGTGTGTGTCTCACTGTGTGTGTGTCTCACTCTGTGTGTGTCTCACTCTGTGTGTGTCTCACTCTGTGTGTGTCTCTGTGTGTGTGTCTCTGTGTGTGTGTCTCACTCTGTGTGTGTGTCTCACTCTGTGTGTCTCACTCTGTGTGTGTCTCACTCTGTGTGTGTCTCACTGTGTGTGTGTCTCACTCTGTGTGTGTGTCTCACTCTGTGTGTCTCACTCTGTGTGTGTCTCACTGTGTGTGTCTCACTCACTGTGTGTGTCTCACTCACTGTGTGTGTCTCACTCTGTGTCTCACTCTGTGTGTGTCTCACTGTGTGTCTCACTCTGTGTCTCACTCTGTGTGTGTCTCACTGTGTGTCTCACTCTGTGTCTCACTCTGTGTGTGTCTCACTCTGTGTGTGTCTCACTCTGTGTGTGTCTCACTGTGTGTCTCACTCTGTGTCTCACACTGTGTGTGTCTCACTCTGTGTGTGTCTCACTCTGTGTGTGTCTCACTCTGTGTGTGTCTCACTGTGTGTGTGTCTCACTCTGTGTGTGTCTCACTCTGTGTGTGTGTCTCACTCTGTGTGTCTCACTCTGTGTGTGTCTCACTCTGTGTGTGTGTCTCACTCTGTGTGTCTCACTCTGTGTGTGTCTCACTGTGTGTGTCTCACTGTGTGTGTGTCTCACTCTGTGTGTGTGTCTGTGTGTGTGTCTCACTCTGTGTGTGTGTCTCACTCTGTGTGTGTGTCTCACTCTGTGTGTCTCACTCTGTGTGTGTCTCACTCTGTGTGTGTCTCACTGTGTGTGTGTCTCACTCTGTGTGTGTCTCACTCTGTGTGTGTCTCACTCTGTGTGTGTGTCTCACTCTGTGTGTGTCTCTGTGTGTGTGTCTCACTCTGTGTGTGTGTCTCACTCTGTGTGTCTCACTCTGTGTGTGTCTCACTCTGTGTGTGTCTCACTGTGTGTGTGTCTCACTCTGTGTGTGTCTCACTCTGTGTGTGTCTCACTCTGTGTGTGTCTCACTGTGTGTGTGTCTCACTGTGTGTGTCACTCTGTGTGTGTCTCACTCTGTGTGTGTGTCTCACTCTGTGTGTGTCTCTGTGTGTGTGTCTCACTCTCTGTGTGTCTCTCTGTGTGTGTCTCACTCACTGTGTGTGTCTCACTCTGTGTGTGTCTCACTGTGTGTGTGTCTCACTCTGTGTGTGTGTCTCACTCTGTGTGTGTCTCACTCTGTGTGTGTCTCTGTGTGTGTGTCTCACTCTGTGTGTGTGTCTCACTCTGTGTGTGTGTCTCACTCTGTGTGTCTCACTCTGTGTGTGTCTCACTCTGTGTGTGTCTCACTGTGTGTGTCTCACTGTGTGTGTGTCTCACTGTGTGTGTGTCTCACTGTGTGTGTCTCACTCACTATGTGTGTCTCACTCTGTGTGTGTGTCTCACTCTGTGTGTGTGTCTCACTCTGTGTGTGTCTCACTCTGTGTGTGTCTCACTCTGTGTGTGTGTCACTCTGTGTGTGTCACTCTGTGTGTGTGTCACTCTGTGTCTCACTCTGTGTGTGTCTCACTCTGTGTGTGTCTCTGTGTGTGTGTCTCACTCTGTGTGTATGTCTCACTCTGTGTGTGTGTCTCACTCTGTGTGTGTCACTCTGTGTGTGTCTCACTCTGTGTGTGTCTCACTGTGTGTGTGTCTCACTCTGTGTGTGTCTCACTGTGTGTGTGTCTCACTCTGTGTGTGTGTCACTCTGTGTGTGTCTCACCCTGTGTGTGTGTCTCACTCTGTGTGTCTCACTCTGTGTGTGTCTCACTCTGTGTGTGTCTCACTGTGTGTGTGTCTCACTCTGTGTGTGTCTCACTGTGTGTGTGTCTCACTCTGTGTATGTGTGTCACTGTGTGTGTCTCACTCTGTGTGTGTCTCTGTGTCTCACTCTGTGTGTGTCTCACTCTGTGTGTGTCTCTGTGTGTGTCTGTGTGTGTCTCACTCTGTGTGTCTCACTCTGTGTGTGTCTCTGTGTGTGTGTCTCACTCTGTGTGTGTCTCACTCTGTGTGTGTCTCTGTGTGTGTCTCACTCTCTGTCTGTCTCACTCTGTGTGTGTCTCACTCTCTGTCTGTCTCACTCTGTGTGTGTCTCACTCTGTGTGTGTCTCACTCTGTGTGTCTCACTCTGTGTGTGTCTCACTCTGTGTGTGTCTCACTCTGTGTCTGTGTCTCACTCTGTGTGTGTCTCACCCTGTGTCTCACCCTGTGTGTGTGTGTGTGTCTCACCCTGTGTCTCACTCTGTGTGTGTCTCACTCTGTGTGTCTCACTCTGTGTGTGTCTCACTCTGTGTGTGTCTCTGTGTGTGTCTCACTCTGTGTGTGTCTCACTCTGTGTGTGTCTCTGTGTCTGTGTCTCACCCTGTGTGTGTCTCACCCTGTGTCTGTGTCTCTCTCTGTGTGTCTCACTCTGTGTGTGTCTCTCTCTGTGTGTGTCTCACCCTGTGTGTGTCTCTGTGTGTGTCTCACTCTGTGTGTGTGTCTCTGTGTGTGTCTCACTCTGTGTCTGTGTGTGTCTCACTCTGTGTGTGTCTCACTCTGTGTGTCTCACCCTGTGTGTGTCTCTGTGTCTGTGTCTCACCCAGTGTGTGTCTCACTCTGTGTCTGTGTGTCTCACCCTGTGTCTCACCCTGTGTCTCACCCTGTGTCTCACCCTGTGTCTGTGTGTGTGTCTCTGTGTGTGTCTCACCCTGTGTCTGTGTGTGTGTCTCTGTGTGTGTCTCACTGTGTGTCTCTGTGTGTGTGTCTCTGTGTGTCTGTGTCTCACCCTGTGTCTGTGTCTCTCACCGTGACAGCGTGAAGGAAATCGGCTCCACCGTGTCCGGCAGGAAGGGCCCGTATGACTCCATGACGCTCAGCTCCCAGAAGTTTCAGATCGGCGACTTCCTTGATGTCGCTATCACCCTGCCGGGCAGAGTCGGGGCTCCGGCACCGCCCCGCGGGATGTGGGCCTACTGATGGTGGTGGCGGTGGTGGTGGTGGTGGTGGGCCTACTGATGGTGGTGGCGGTGGTGGTGGTGGTGGTGGTGGGGGTGGTGGCGGTGGTGGTGGTAGTCTATGGGTCTCTGTGTGAGGAGTCTATGGGTCTCTGTGTGAGTAGTCTATGGGTCTCTGTGTGAGTAGTCTGTGGGTCTCTGTGTGAGTAGTCTATGGGTCTCTGTGTGAGGAGTCTATGGGTCTCTGTGTGAGTAGTCAATGGGTCTGTGTGTGAGGGGTCAGTGTCTCAGTGAGTTTGTGGGTCTCTGTGTGAGTAGTCTGTGGGTCTCAGTGAGTCTGTGGATCTCTGTGTGAGTCTGTAAGTAGTCTATGGGTCTCTGTGTGAGTAGTCTGTGGGTCTCTGTGTGAGTAGCCTGTGGGTCTCTGTGTGAGTAGTCTGTGGGTCTCTGTGTGAGTAGTCTATGGGCCTATGTGTGAGTAGTCTGTGGGTCTCTGTGTGAGTAGCCTGTGGGTCTCTGTGTGAGTAGTCTGTGGGTCTCTGTGAGTAGTCTGTGGGTCTCTGTGAGTAATCTATGGGTCTCTATGAGTAGTCTATGGGTCTCTGTGTGAGTCTATGGGTCTCTGTGTGAGTAGTCTGTGGGTATCTGTGCGAGTAGTCTGTGGGTCTCTGTGTGAGTAGTCTATGGGTCTCTGTGTGAGTAGTCTATGGGCCTATGTGTGAGTAGTCTGTGGGTCTCTGTGTGAGTAGTCCCACACTGAGCTACTGTGTTGATATTTAATCAGACGCGAGCTGGGCCATCACTAGTGATAGCGGCTCTACCGAGTGTCTGATATCATCATCATCATCATAACGTGGACATTGATAGCGCAGAGATACATGGAGAGTCTCGTAGAGACCCACATAGACCAACAGACCCATAGAGACCCACAGAGATGCGTAGACACCCAGATAGACCCATACTCAGAGACCCATAGAGACCTATACAAACCCATACTCATAGAGACCCACACAGACCCACAGAGACCCATACTCATAGAGACCCATACTCACAGAGACCCATACTCAGAGACCCATACTCACAGAGACCCATACTCACAGAGACCCATACTCATAGAGACCCATACACAGAGACCCATACTCACAGAGACCCATACTCACAGAGACCCATACTCAGAGACCCATAGAGACCTATACAAACCCATACTCATAGAGACCCACACAGACCCACAGAGACCCATACTCATAGAGACCCATACACAGAGACCCATACTCACAGAGACCCATACTCATAGAGACCCATACTCAGAGACCCATAGAGACCTATACAAACCCATACTCAGAGACCCACACTCATAGAGACCCATACTCACAGAGACCCATACTCAGAGACCCATAGAGACCTATACAAACCCATACTCATAGAGACCCATACTCATAGAGACCCATACTCATAGAGACCCATACTCATAGACCCATACTCATAGAGACCCACACTCATAGAGACCCACACTCATAGAGACCCATACTCATAGAGACCCATACTCAGAGACCCATAGAGACCTATACAAACCCATACTCAGAGACCCACACTCATAGAGACCCATACTCACAGAGACCCATACTCAGAGACCCATAGAGACCTATACAAACCCATACTCATAGAGACCCATACTCATAGAGACCCATACTCATAGAGACCCATACTCATAGACCCATACTCATAGAGACCCATACTCAGAGACCCATACTCAGAGACCCATACTCATAGAGACCCACACAGACCCACAGAGACCCATACTCATAGAGACCCATAGAGACCCATAGAGACCCACAGAGACCCACAGAGACCCATAGACACCCACAGAGACCCACAGAGACTCACAGAGCCCCACACTAAAACTAAACTAAGTTAATGTCACCAGGTGTAAGATCCCACTCAGCTGCTGTGTAGATATTTTATCAGAAGCGATATCATCATCTTCACCACGTGACTGATATCGTCATCATCACCACGTGACTGATATCATCATCTTCATCACGTGACTGATATCGTCATCATCACCACGTGACTGATATCATCATCTGCATCACGTGACTGATATCGTCATCATCACCACGTGACTGATATCATCATCTTCATCACGTGACTGATATCGTCATCATCACCACGTGACTGATATCATCATCATTGTCATCACCATCACGTGGTCATTGATAGCAGCAGACAAAGACTCTGAACTCGTGATTCTAAACGTGAGAGGGGAAAACCGGAGGACCCGGAGTGATAAAATCCACGCAGCGACCACCACGGGGAGAGAGACGCAGACTCAAAATACACAGCAGCAGCAGCAGCAGGGTCTGGGATGGAACCCACGACCTCCTGTACCCCAGGCGAGGTAGTCAACATCGCAACATGGAACCCACGACTGCCTGTATACCAGGCGAGGTAGTCAACATCTCAACATAGAACCCACGACTGCCTGTATACCAGGCGAGGTAGTCAACATCTCAGCATTGAACCCACGACCTCCTGTACACCAGGCGAGGTAGTCAACATCTCAGCATTGAACCCACGACCTCCTGTACACCAGTCGAGGTAGTCAACATTGAACCCACGACCTCCTGTACACCAGGCGAGGTAGTCAACATCTCAACATTGAACCCATGACCTCCTGTACACCAGGCGAGGTAGTCAACATCAAACCCACGACCTCCTGCATACCAGGCGAGGTAGTCAACATCTCCCTTGTCTTTGCGGAGTCACCCAGGACCCTGCGGTGAAGACGTTCCACCTTGCTTGGTGTTTTTGGCTTTTCTAAGAAAATAAAAGAGTGATGGAGAATTCTATTGGTGCTGTTGGGCTTCTGTGATTGTTTCTCACCCACTCAGTCACTCACCCACTCAATCACCCACTCAGTCACTCACCCACTCAGTCACTCACCCACTCAGTCACTCAGTCAGTCACCCACTCGGTCGCTCACCCACTCGGTCGCTCACCCACTCGCTCACCCACTCGCTCACCCACTCGTTCACCCACTCGGTCACCCACTCAGTCACCCACTCAGTCACTCACCCACTCAGTCACTCACCCACTCGGTCACCCACTCAGTCACTCACCCACTCGGTCACCCACTCAGTCACCCACTCAGTCACTCACCCACTCGCTCACCCACTCGGTCACTCACCCACCCACTCTTTCACTGGCTCGCTCACCCACCCACTCAGTCACCCACCCTTTCAGTCACTCACCCACCCACTCTTTCACTGACTCGCTCACCCACCCACTCAGTCACCCACCCACTCAGTCACTCACCCACTCACTCTTTCACTGACTCGCTCACCCACCCACTCAGTCACCCACCCACTCAGTCACTCACCCACTCACTCTTTCACTGACTCGCTCACCCACCCACTCAGTCACCCACCCACTCAGTCACTCACCCACTCACTCTTTCACTGACTCGCTCACCCACCCACTCAGTCACCCACCCACTCAGTCACTCACCCACTCACTCTTTCACTGACTCGCTCACCCACCCACTCAGTCACCCACCCACCCACTCAGTCACTCACCCACCCACTCAGTCACTCACCCACCCACTCTTTCACTGACTCGCTCACCCACCCACTCAGTCACCCACTCATTCAGCCATGGATTTGCCCTGGATGTGCCATAGTCTCTCATTATTAGTCCGCTGAGCGTTTCTGATGGTGGCGCTGTTTTTGAGTTGTACGCCTTATGGCGTCTTCTGGTCCAACACCAATGGAGACTAAAGGGCTCTAGGAAAAGCCGTCTCGGGTGTGGACCAATCAAATTCAAGGACAATGCCAATAATATTATTGTCAGAATTGTCTCTTTTTGTTTGCATTTTGACTGCTTGTGTTGTGGTTATTGCAAACACGATGCCTTGAATAAAGGTGTCAGTTTTTGTGCCAGTTAAAAGGGTAAAACCTATTACTATATCAAGGCATCGTGTTTGCAATAACCACAACACAAGCAGTCAAAATGCAAACAAAAAGAGACAACTCTGATAATGATATTGGCACTGTCCTTGAATTTGATTGGTCCACACCCGAGACAGCTTAAGGCTCTAAGAAAAGCCGTCTCTGGTGTGGACCAATCAAATTCAAGGACGGTGCCAATATTATTATCAGAGTTGTCTCTTCTTGTTTGCATTTTGACTGCTTGTGTTGTGGTTATTGTTGTGGTTATTGTTGTGGTTATTGTTGTGGTTATTGTTGTGGTTATTGTTGTGGGTATTGTTGTGGTTATTGTTGTGGTTATTGTTGTGGGTATTGTTGTGGTTATTGTTGTGGGTATTGTTGTGGTTATTGTTGTGGTTATTGTTGTGGGTATTGTTGTGGTTATTGTTGTGGTTATTGTTGTGGTTATTGTTGTGGTTATTGTTGTGGTTATTGTTGTGGTTATTGTTGTGGTTATTGTTGTGGTTATTGTTGTGGTTATTGTTGTGGTTATTGTTGTGGTTATTGTTGTGGTTATTGTTGTGGTTATTGTTGTGGTTATTGTTGTGGTTATTGTTGTGGTTATTGTTGTGGTTATTGTTGTGGTTATTGTTGTGGTTATTGTTGTGGTTATTGTTGTGGTTATTGTTGTGGTTATTGTTGTGGTTATTGTTGTGGTTATTGTTGTGGTTATTGCAGACACGACGCCTTGAATAAAGGTGTCAGTTTTTGCTGTGCCAGTTAAATAGACTTGTCAATGAATGTTCGCTCCTACAACATCAGAGTGCAGCGCCACATTAAATACGCAACTGCAATGTGACAATAGTGCCGGTAGCAGGAAACGTAGCGGACTGGAAGCCCAACCGGGATTATCACAGGAGGCAGGGGATTCATTGTTGTGTATGTCTGTGGATGTCTGTCCACGTGTATCATCCGGACACCCGGATAAAATGGGAGGGGTGGGGCTGGGTGGAGAGGGTGGGGAGGGTGGGGCTGGGTGGGGGTGGGAGGGGTTGGAGGGGAGGGGCTGGGTGGTGTAGTGCCTGGTCACCCCGTGGTGCCCCCCTTATAAAACTCAACGTTTCACCAACTCACGCCAGACTCGTGCCCGCCCTGACAGTCGGGCACATTGGTGCTGAACGCACCATCACCACGTGGTGCTGAACGCACCACCACGTGGTGCTGAACGCACCACCACGTGGTGGTCCTGAACGCACCACCACGTGGTGCTGAACGCACCACCAAGTGATGATGAACGCACCACCACGTGATGCTGAACGCACCACGTGGTGCTGAACGCACCACCACGTGATGGTGAACGCACCACCACGTGATGCTGAACGCACCACCACGTGATGCTGCACGCACCACCACGTGGTGGTGCTGAACGCACCACCACGTGGTGCTGAACGCGCCACCACGTGGTGCTGAACGTACCACCACGTGGTGCTGAACGCACCACCACGTGGTGCTGAACGCACCACCACGTGGTGCAGCCGCCCTTGTTGTTGACCCTGGCCATTGACCGGGCAAGCCGACGTTCCTACCAGCCCCCTCCGCAGGAGAATGTGTTAAAGCGATTTGAAGCATGTTTTTTTTGGGGGGGGGCGGGGGCAAAGCTTTGTGACGTCATATTTCAAATATCGCGTGACGTCATTTATGGACGGCCCCTTAAGTAAAGAAAAATTACCGAAAGAACCAAACTATTATCTGACGTCACACACAAATAACCGAAACGCGTGATGACGTCATGTCGCCCCGGAGACGCAGCGCGCCATGACGTCACACGCCTGACTCCTCGCCCCCGAACAAAACCGCACGCGCCTCTTGCGTCGTCGCCGCAAGCCGAGTGGTGGTGACGTCACCGCAAAAAGCGCGGGAATTTTTTTATTCAAATGAGTTGAGTAAAATAAATAATTAAATTGGCGGCTGTCGCGCTTGGCATGGCGGCGTCACTGAGGGGAGCGGTGGAGGGCGTCGATCGGGACGCGGAGTTCTCCTCCTTCTCGCCGGAGCAGCGGAGCGGCGAGCCGAGCTCGGCGGCAGAGGCGAGGACAAATTCGCGGGGCGCGGGGCGCGGGGCGCGGGGAGGGGGCGGTGAGCAGGGTTTGGTGGTAGGCCGCAGGCTTTTTGCGGTTTTCCTGAGCGGCTCTGCGGGGTTATGGGGGTGGGGAGGTAGGGGGTGTGGTGGCGTCGAATGAACGAGCGGGTCGGTGGGTGGCTGGGTGAGTGAGGTGGGTGACTGGGTGAGGTGGGTGGCTGGGTGAGGTGGCTGGGTGGGGTGGGTGGCTGGGTGAGTGAGGTGGCTGGGTGAGTGAGGTGGCTGGGTGAGTGAGGTGGCTGGGTGAGTGAGGTGGCTGGGTGAGTGAGGTGGCTGGGTGAGTGAGGTGGCTGGGTGAGTGAGGTGGCTGGGTGAGTGAGGTGACTGGGTGAGTGAGGTGGCTGGGTGAGTGAGGTGGCTGGGTGAGTGAGGTGGCTGGGTGAGTGAGGTGGCTGGGTGAGTGAGGTGGCTGGGTGAGTGAGGTGGCTGGGTGAGTGAGGTGGCTGGGTGAGTGAGGTGGCTGGGTGAGTGAGGTGGCTGGGTGAGTGAGGTGGCTGGGTGAGTGAGGTGGCTGGGTGAGTGAGGTGGCTGGGTGAGTGAGGTGGCTGGGTGAGTGAGGTGGCTGGGTGAGGTGGCTGGGTGGGGTGGCTGGGTGAGGTGGCTGGGTGAGTGAGGTGGCTGGGTGAGTGAGGTGGCTGGGTGGGTGAGGTGGCTGGGTGGGTGGGTGAGGTGGCTGGGTGGGTGAGGTGGCTGGGTGGGTGAGGTGGTTGGGTGAGGTGGTTGGGTGAGGTGGCTGGGTGGGTGAGGTGGCTGGGTGAGGTGGCTGGGTGAGGTGGCTGGGTGAGTGAGGTGGCTGGGTGAGTGAGGTGGCTGGGTGAGTGAGGTGGCTGGGTGAGTGAGGTGGCTGGGTGGGGTGGTTGGGTGGGTGAGGTGGCTGGGTGGGGTGGTTGGGTGGGTGAGTGAGGTGGCTGGGTGGGTGAGGTGGCTGGGTGAGTGAGGTGGCTGGGTGAGGCGAGTGGCTGGGTGAGTGAGGTGGCTGGGTGCGTGAGTGGCTGGGTGAGTGAGGTGGCTGGGTGGGTGAGGTGGCTGGGTGAGGTGAGTGGCTGGGTGAGTGAGGTGGCTGGGTGCGTGAGTGGCTGGGTGAGTGAGGTGGCTGGGTGCGTGAGTGGCTGGGTGAGGTGGCTGGGTGAGTGAGGTGGCTGGGTGGGTCGATCGATCGATCGGTGAACTTCGCCGACCAAGACATCTTGACGTGCTCCAACCACTCCACCGTGCTCCACCCACCCCACCGTGATCCACCAACCCCACCGTGTGCTCCACCCACCCCACCGTGATCCACCAACCCCACCGTCGTGTGCTCTGTGTCGGTGGGTCACAGGTGGCTGAGGTGGAGGCCCTGCGGGGGCTGAATCGCTCCATCACCTCCATGCATCACATGGTGTCCTCCATCAACAAGGTGGTCCACAAGTCACGACACCCCCAGGGTGGTCCACAAGTCACGACACCCCCAGGGTGGTCCACAAGTCACGACACCCCCAGGGTGGTCCACAAGTCACGACACCCCCAGGGTGGTCCACAAGTCACGACACCACCAGAGTGGTCCACAAGTCACGACACCCCCAGGGTGGTCCACAAGTCACGACACCCCCGGGGTGGTCCACAAGTCACGACACCCCCAGGGTGGTCCACAAGTCACGACACCCCCAGGGTGGTCCACAAGTCACGACACCCCCAGGGTGGTCCACAAGTTACGACACCCCCAGGGTGGTCCACAAGTCACGACACCCCCAGGGTGGTCCACAAGTCACGACACCCCCAGGGTGGTCCACAAGTCACGACACCCCCAGGGTGGTCCACAAGTCACGACACCCCCAGGGTGGTCCACAAGTCACGACACCCCCAGCGTGGTCCACAAGTCGTGACACCCCCAGGGTGATCCACAAGTCACGACACCCCCAGGGTGGTCCACAAGTCACGACACCCCCAGGGTGGTCCACAAGTCGCGACACCCCCAGGGTGGTCCACAAGTCGCGACACCCCCAGGGTGGTCCACAAGTCGCGACACCCCCAGGGTGGTCCACAAGTCGCGACATCCCCAGGGTGGTCCACAAGTCGCGACACCCCCAGGGTGGTCCACAAGTCACGACACCCCCAGGGTGGTCCACAAGTCGCGACACCCCCAGGGTGGTCCACAAGTCCCGACACCCCCAGGGTGGTCCACAAGTCCCGACACCCCCAGGGTGGTCCACAAGTCACGACACCCAGGGTGGTCCACAAGTCGCGACACCCCTAGGGTGGTCCACACGTCGTGACACCCCCAGGGTGGTCCACAAGTCACGACACCCAGGGTGGTCCACAAGTCGCGACACCCCCAGGGTGGTCCACAAGTCGCGACACCCCCAGGGTGGTCCACAAGTCACGACACCCCCAGGGTGGTCCACAAGTCACGACACCCCCAGGGTGGTCCACAAGTCACGACACCCCCAGGGTGGTCCACAAGTCGTGACACCCCCAGGGTGGTCCACAAGTCACGACACCCCTAGGGTGGTCCACAAGTCACGACACCCCTAGGGTGGTCCACAAGTCACGACACCCCCAGGGTGGTCCACAAGTCACGACACCCCCAGGGTGGTCCACAAGTCGCGACACCCCCAGGGTGGTCCACAAGTCGCGACACCCCCAGTGACGATTCTCTGAACCAGTCCTGGGCCTCCCCTAGGTCGACTCGGCCTCAAATGAGTTACCTGGTGCGGTGTGTAGTGAACATCGCCACTAAGGGGGAGACAAAGGCGGCCGGACGTGGTTGCTGGCCACCCACCCCCTCGTGTGTGCCACAGTGCCGGTAGCCTTCATAGGTGCTGCTCGCTAACAGCACTTGCCCCTACAGTCTGTTAGAGGCTACACGGGGGATCTTTGTCTGTGTAGGTAGCTACCACTAACAGCACTTGCCCCTACAGTCTGTTAACAGGCTACCTGGGGGATCTTTGTCTGTGTAGGTAGCTACTACTAACAGCACTTGCCCCTACAGCCTGTTAGAGGCTACACGGGGGATCTTTGTCTGTGTAGGTAGCTACTACTAACAGCACTTGCCCCTGCAGCCTGTTAACAGGCTACCTGGGGGATCTTTGTCTGTGTGCGCTCTGCAGGACCTTCAGGCGGTGAGGGACAGTCACGTGCGTCTTGCACGTGAGTTCCACACAGCACCAGTCATAAACTAGAACAACTAAATTCATATTCTTAGTTCTTTCGGTAAAGTCACGTTGAAGGGAAACAATAAAATAATAAAATATATATAAAACAAAAATTCTCACGACGTTTCGACCGTTTGTGTTATGGTCGAAACGTCGTGAGAATTTTTATTGTTTTATATATATTTTATTATTTTATTGTTTCCCTTCAACGTGACTTTACCGAAAGAACTAAGAATATGAATTACTGCAGTCACTAAAGCTTTAAATAAAAATTTAAACTAAATTCAGTTAATGTCACCAGGTGTGAGACCTCGCTGAGCCAGACCCACACTCAGAGACCCACACTCAGAGACCCACACTCAGAGACCCACACTCAGAGACCCACACTCAGAGACCCACACTCAGAGACCCACACTCAGAGACCCACACTCAGAGACCCACACTCAGAGACCCACACTCAGAGACCCACACTCAGAGACCCGTACTCAGAGACCCGTACTCAGAGACCCGTACTCAGAGACCCACACAGACCCACAGAGACCCATACTCATAGAGACCCACACAGACCCACAGAGACCCATACTCATAGAGACCCACACTCACAGAGACACCCACAGAGACCCATACTCACAGAGACCCATAGACACCCACAGAGACCCATACTCACAGAGACCCATAGACACCCACAGAGACCCATACTCACAGAGACCCATAGACACCCACAGAGACCCACAGACACCCACAGAGACCCATACTCAGAGACTCATACAGACCCATACTCATAGAGACCCATACTCATAGAGACTCTCACAGAGACACAGAGACCCATACTCACAGAGACCTATAGACACCCACAGACACCCACAGAGACCCACAGACACTCAGACACCCACAGAGACCCACAGAGACCCACAGACACCCACAGACACCCACAGAGACCCACAGACACCCACAGAGACCCACAGACACCCACAGAGACCCACAGACACCCACAGACACCCACAGAGACCCACAGACACCCACAGACACCCACAGAGACCCAAAGACACCCACAGACACCCACAGACACCCACAGAGACCCACAGAGACCCACAGAGACCCACAGAGACCCACAGAGACCCACAGACACCCACAGACACCCACAGACACCCACAGAGACCCACAGACACCCACAGACACCCACAGAGACCCACAGACACCCACAGACACCCACAGAGACCCAAAGACACCCACAGAGACCCACAGAGACCCACAGACACCCACAGACACCCATAGACACCCACAGAGACCCACAGACACCCACAGACACCCACAGACACCCACAGAGACCCACAGACACCCACAGACACCCACAGACACCCACAGACAGGGGCGGAGCCAGGATTTCAGGCCGGGGTGACATTCAACAAATGTTAATATCAAGAATGATTTAGAGAGTCAGGCTGTTGAACTAGACGCCATCGGTTGGCGACACACTCTGACAATGCAGTAGCACGGAGCAGCAGTAGCAGCAGCAGTAGCAGCAGTAACAGCAGCAGTAGTAGCAGCAGTAGTAGCAGCAGTAGTAGTAGCAGCAGTAGTAGCAGTAGTAGTAGCAGCAGTAGCAGCAGTAGCAGCAGCAATAGCAGCAGTAGTAGTAACAGTAGTAGCAGCAGCAGCAGTAGTAGCAGCAGCAGCCACTAATCTCCATCTGTTCCATCTCGCTCCCTTCTACACCGTGTGTGGACTAATCTCCATCTGTTCCATCTCTCACTCCCTTCTACACCGTGTGTGGACTAATCTCCATCTGTTCCATCTCACTCCCTGCTACACCGTGTGTGGACTAATCTCCATCTGTTCCATCTCACTCCCTTCTACACTGTGTGTGGACTAATCTCCATCTGTTCCATCTCACTCCCTTCTACACCGTGTGTGGACTAATCTCCATCTGTTCCATCTCTCACTCCCTTCTACACCGTGTGTGGACTAATCTCCATCTGTTCCATCTCTCATTCCCTTCTACACCGTGTGTGGACTAATCTCCATCTGTTCCATCGCTCACTCCCTGCTACACCGTGTGTGGACTAATCTCCATCTGTTCCATCTCACTCCCTTCTACACCATGTGTGTGTGGACTAATCTCCATCTGTTCCATCTCACTCCCTTCTACACCGTGTGTGGACTAATCTCCATCTGTTCCATCTCACTCCCTTCTACACCATGTGTGTGTGGACTAATCTCCATCTGTTCCATCGCTCGCTCCCTGCTACACCGTGTGTGGACTAATCTCCATCTGTTCCATCTCACTCCCTTCTACACCGTGTGTGGACTAATCTCCATCTGTTCCATCTCTCACTCCCTGCTACACCGTGTGTGGACTAATCTCCATCTGTTCCATCTCTCATTCCCTGCTACACCGTGTGTGGACTAATCTCCATCTGTTCCATCTCACTCCCTTCTACACTGTGTGTGGACTAATCTCCATCTGTTCCATCTCACTCCCTTCTACACCGTGTGTGGACTAATCTCCATCTGTTCCATCTCTCACTCCCTTCTACACCGTGTGTGGACTAATCTCCATCTGTTCCATCTCTCACTCCCTTCTACACCGTGTGTGGACTAATCTCCATCTGTTCCATCTCACTCCCTTCTACACCGTGTGTGGACTAATCTCCATCTGTTCCATCTCACTCCCTTCTACACTGTGTGTGGACTAATCTCCATCTGTTCCATCTCACTCCCTTCTACACCGTGTGTGGACTAATCTCCATCTGTTCCATCTCACTCCCTTCTACACCGTGTGTGGACTAATCTCCATCTGTTCCATCTCTCACTCCCTGCTACACCGTGTGTGGACTAATCTCCATCTGTTCCATCTCTCATTCCCTGCTACACCGTGTGTGGACTAATCTCCATCTGTTCCATCTCACTCCCTTCTACACTGTGTGTGGACTAATCTCCATGTGTTCCATCTCTCACTCCCTTCTACACCATGTGTGGACTTAGAGGAGCTGTACCCGGGGCTTTTGTGTTGTGTAGTTTGTTGTTGTTGTTGTGTAGTTGTTGTTGTGTTGTTGTGTTGTTTGTTGTTGTGTAGTTGTGTTGTTGTTGTGTAGTTTGTTGTTGTGTTGTTATTGTGTTGTCTGTTGTTGTGTAGTTTGTTGTGTTTGTTGTTGTTGTTGTTGTGTTGCTGTGTAGGTTGTTGTTGTTGTTGCTGTGTAGGTTGTTGTTGTGTTGTTGTTGTGTTGTTGTTGTTTGTTGTTGTGTTGTTGTTGTTGTGTTGTTGTTGTGTTGTTGTTTTGTAGTTTGTCCCCCCTCACCTCCGATGTTCCAACTCCTTCCCCCCTCTGTCCCCCACTCAGATCTCAACCAAGGCTGGGCACTCTACTTCATGAAGAGCTGACACAGCCCCAAGGCCCAGGCCCCAGGCCCTAAGCCCCAAGCCCCAGGCCCCAAGCCCCAGGCCCCAAGGCCCAAGCCCCAAGCCCCAGGCCCCAAGCCCCAAGCCCCAGGCCCCAAGGCCCAGGCCCCAAGCCCCAGGCCCCAAGCCCCAAGCTCCAAGCCCCAGGCCCCACACCCCAGGCCCCAGGCCCCAGGCCCCAAGCCCCAGGCCCCAAGCCCCAAGCCCCAGGCCCCAAGCCCCAAGCCCCAGGCCCCAAGCCCCAAGCTCCAAGCCCCAGGCCCCACACCCCAGGCCCCAGGCCCCAAGCCCCAGGCCCCAGGCCCCAAGCCCCAAGCCCCAGGCCCCAGGCCCCAAGTCCCAAGCCCCAGGCCCCAAGCCCCAGGCCCCAGGCCCCAAGCCCCAGGCCCCAGGCCCCAAGTCCCAGGCCCCAGGCCCCAAGCCCCAGGCCCCAAGCCCCAGGCCCCAAGCCCCAGGCCCCAAGCCCCAAGCCATACTCACCCCCCCCCTCACCCCTACTCACCACCCTCGACCCTCACCACCCTCACCACCCTCACCACCCTCACCCTGTCACTCCTGTCACCCCCTCACCCTGTCACCCTGTCACCCCGTCACCCTGTCACCCTGTCACCCCCTCACCCTGTCACCCTCACACCGTCATCACCCTCACCACCACCCTCACCACCCTCACCACCCTCACCACCCTGTCACCCCCTCACCCCCTCACCCTGTCACCCTCACCACCCTCACCACCCTGTCACCCCCTCACCCTGTCACCCCTTCACCCTGTCACCCTCACACCCTCATCACCCCCCCGCCCGTGACCCTCACCAATGTCACCATGGCGACGTCGTTGTGACATCGCTGTAGCATCGCCGTGACGTCACAGTGACGTCGCTGCGACGTCACTGTGACATCGCCGTGACGTCACTGTGACGTCGCCGTGATGTTACTCCCGTCGCCGTGACGTCACTGACGTACCCGTGATGTCACTGGCGTCACGTGACCATGCCTGATATATTACGAGTTGCTTTGACCTACGGCTGACCTACGAGTTCCTTTGACCTACGAGTGCTTTGATGTACGAGTTCCTTTGGATTACAAACACGTTTCCAGAACGAATTCCGCTGGCAATCCCCATGGTTTTTATTGTACGTCACACCTGATGATGATTGCTTGTGCTGCTGTGGTGGTGACTTTACCCAAAGAACCAAGAATAATAATTTTATTGTTTTATATTTTTATTATTTTATTGTTTCCCCTTCTAACGTGGTGGTGACTTTACCGAAAGAACCAAGAATAATAATTTTATTGTTTTATATTTTTATCATTTTATTGTTTCCCCTTCTAACGTGGTGGTGACTTTACCGAAAGAACCAAGAATAATAATTTTATTGTTTTATATTTTTATTATTTTATTGTTTCCCCTTCTAACGTGGTGGTGACTTTACCCAAAGAACCAAGAATAATAATTTAATTGTTTTATATTTTTATTATTTTATTGTTTCCCCTTCTAACGTGGTGGTGACTTTACCCAAAGAACCAAGAATAATAATTTTATTGTTTTATATTTTTATTATTTTATTGTTTCCCCTTCTAACGTGGTGGTGACTTTACCCAAAGAACCAAGAATAATAATTTAATTGTTTTATATTTTTATTATTTTATTGTTTCCCCTTCTAACGTGGTGGTGACTTTACCCAAAGAACCAAGAATAATAATTTAATTGTTTTATATTTTTATTATTTTATTGTTTCCCCTTCTAACGTGGTGGTGACTTTACCGAAAGAACCAAGAATAATAATTTTATTGTTTTATATTTTTATTATTTTATTGTTTCCCCTTCTAACGTGGTGGTGACTTTACCCAAAGAACCAAGAATAATAATTTTATTGTTTTATATTTTTATTATTTTATTGTTTCCCCTTCTAACGTGGTGGTGACTTTACCCAAAGAACCAAGAATAATAATTTTATTGTTTTATATTTTTATTATTTTATTGTTTCCCCTTCTAACGTGGTGGTGACTTTACCGAAAGAACCAAGAATAATAATTTTATTGTTTTATATTTTTATTATTTTATTGTTTCACCTTCTAACGTGGTGGTGACTTTACCGGAAGAACCAAGAATAATAATTTTATTGTTTTATATTTTTATTATTTTATTGTTTCCCTTCTACGTGGTGACTTTACCTAAAGAACCAAGAATATAAATTTTATTGCTTTATATTTTTATTATTTTATTGTTTCCCCTTCTAACGTGGTGGTGACTTTACCCAAAGTACCAAGAATAATAATTTTATTGTTTTATATTTTTATTATTTTATTGTTTCCCCTTCTAACGTGGTGGTGACTTTACCGAAAGAACCAAGAATATAAATTTTATTGTTTTATATTTTTATTATTTTATTGTTTCCCTTCTACGTGGTGACTTTACCTAAAGAACAAAGAATATGGACTTGAATTGGTAATGAGACAACACAGACACACGGGGTGGGCGAGTGAAAAATCATAGCAGTTAGAACTTGACGCGGTTTATCACATCCTTCCAATGATACAACAACAACATTTACATTGACGCGGTGATACAACAACGTATATAGACGCGATGAAACAACAATTATATTGATGCGATCGAACCCAGACAACAGTGACCTCCCATCGCGGCTGATCTGGAGGGGCGATGGGAGGATGAGGAATTGGCTGTGTGGGGAATGGGGGGTGAGCTTCCAGGAAGGGGGGGGGGGGGTCAGGATATAAACGTGTAGTGTATAGTAGTGTGTAGTGTATAGTGTAGTAGTGTTGTGTAGTAGTGTAGTGTATAGTAGTGTAGTGGTGTGTAGTGTATAGTAGTGTAGTAGTGTATAGTAGTGTTGTGTGAGTAGTCTATGGGTCTCTTGTGTGAGTAGTCTATGGGTCTCTGTGCAAGTCTCTGTGTGAGTAGTCTATGGGTCTCTGTGTAAGTAGTCTATGGGTCTCTGTGCGAGTAGTCTACGGGTCTCTGTGCGAGTAGTCTATGGATCTCTGTATGTGAGTAGTCTACGGGTCTCTGTGCGAGTAGTCTATGGGTCTCTATGTGAGTAGTCTATGGGTCTCTGTGTGAGTAGTCATGGGTCTCTTGTGTGAGTAGTCTATGGATCTCTGAGAGTCTGTGTGAGTAGTCTACGGGTCTCTGTGTGAGTAGTCTATGAGTCTCTGTGTGAGTAGTCTATGGGTCTCTGTGTGAGTAGTCTATGGGTCTCTGTGCAAGTAGTCTGTGGGTCTCTGCGTGAGTAGTCTGAGTCTCTGTGTGAGTAGTCTATGGGTCTCTGTGTGTGAAGTGTCGAACGCCTGCTGGCAGGAGGTCACGGGGCAGACCCAGCAGGTGCCACGGGTCGACTGACTGAGATGACTGGCTGATGCACCACCTGTGCCCCCTACTGTGCCAACCTGCTGTGCTTTAGCCACCCGGCGCTCCGCTCGTTGTTGTGAGCGTCGCTCCTCCGCCCTCCGTTGTTGTTGGAGGGCAACTGCCTCCAACTGCCCAGTAGCGTCCTTCACGAGCCTCCTCCACAGAGGCCGATCTTGACACCGCTGGTACCGGTCATCGGCAAGTCCACTCAGCTCCACGTCCTCCTGTACCACGTCACTCCATCTCTTCTCTAGCCCGTACCGCGCCCGTTTAGCCCCCTTGATCCGGCCGAACAAAAGCTGTTTTGGCATGCGGTGGCTGGACATGCGGGCTACATGACCCAACCAACGCAGCGTTGCCTGCCGGAGGAGCTCACCGATGGGACTTTGTCCAGATCTTTTGAGGATTTGTGAGCTCCTCACACAATCCAGCCTGGTTAAACCCAGGATGGATCGTAGGAAGGCCAGCCTAAATGTTTCTAACCGGCAAAGATGTTCCATTAGGGGGGGTCCACGTTTTGCAAGTGTAGAGAAGGGAGGGAATGACTGTGGTCGAGAAGACCTGAAGCTTCGTGCTTGAGGTCTTCCAACCGATGAAAAGATATTGCCGCTCGGCTGATTCGGAGTGAAACCTCTGCTGTCAATCTGGAGCTGGTCATGAGCACACTGCCCAGGTATGGGAAACTCTCCACTCTCTCCACGACTGCCGAACTACGTGGTCAAAATAGATGTTAAATAATGTAGGATCCAGAGGACATCCCTGTCGCACCCCAAGGTGTACAGGGAATGGCTCTGACTCCCGGCCACGTAGTTTTACCCTGGCCCGCTCACCATCATGAAGGTCCTTAATGATCGTGAGCAGCGGGTAAGGGACTCCGAAAGCACGAAGAACAACCCAGAGCCCAGGCCTACTGATGGTATCATAGGCCTTGACCAGGTCAATAAAGTAGAGATGTAGGTCTTGCTGGAATTCCCTAACCCTCTGCTGTAGCAGACGGATAGAAAATGGCATCTGTGCAGGACCGCCCTTTCCTGAAACCACATTGGGGCTCCGCAAGCCTCTCCTCAGCGTGCCTGGCAAGGCGATGCTGAATAATCCTTGCCAGGACCTTTCCCGGCACACTGAGGAGTGAGATGCCCCTGTAGTTGTTACAGTTTGTGCGGTCCCCCTTATAGAGGGGGACCACCAGGGCATCCTTCCAATCCTGCAGAACCCATCCAGTGGTCCAGACTGTTGTTATGTCATGTAGGGCAGTCTGTGCACAAACGCCACCCTCCCTCAGACTCCGGATCGCCTTCAGTACTTCCTCAACAGATGGCAACTCAGCCAGCCACTCACAGGGGGTGACGTCTTCCAATATTTGAGGTACCGCAGCCTCAGCAGGGTCATCCCCGCTTTGTCCCACGATGTTTTCTAGGCCGAGGGATTTCCCCTCCCAAAAGACCTCAGAAATGCTCAGCAAATCTGCAAACCTGTTCCTGGGGGTCAGAGATTAGATAACCGTTTTTTCCCCTAATGATGGTAATAGGTGTGGCGCTGCAGGTTACTTTTTTGATGGAGTTAAATAGAGATTTGTGATCACGGGCCACTGAGGCAGACTCCATCTCCTCAGCAACCCGTGACCACCACCCATCCTTGCAGCGCCTCACGGCTCTCCAAACCTCTGAGCGAAGGCTGCGGTAAGCCTCCTCATTCTCTATGGGATGCTGTAGACGATGAGAGTGGGCCTGTCGCTTTTTCTCAGCCAGCCTGAACACCTCCTCTGTCTGGACCGCCTACCCAAAGCAGCCATTGCAGCTGCATTAAGCCACAGTACTAAACCTCGCCCATTTACCCTCGACATTAGGAGGAGCGGGGGACGATGCCAACCCCAGCCGCAAGCGATGATGCAATTCTCGCTTGCAACTTTCATCAGATAACTGAGACCAGGCCACCTTAGGTTGGAATGGGGTCCTGGGTGTACACCCACCACCGGAGTGGAAGAATGGCAGGTGCATCTTACAGATGACTAGTCGATGGTCAGAGGGCAGATCAGCTCCACGGTAGGTCCTGGTGTCAAGGACATGCGCTCGCATCCACTGGTCCGTCACTATGTAGTCCAGCAGATGTTCTTGCTTGGACCCGGCATGCATCCACGATGTTGTGTGGATGCGCCGATGCCGGAACAGCGTGTTGGTAATTACAAGCCCATGGGCTGCACAAAAATCTAGCAGCCTCCTACCGTTGTGATTGAGCTGATCTGGCCCATGCCCTCCAATCACTCCAGACCAGGTGCCAGCATCATGACCAACTCGGTCATTGAAGTCACCCAACAAGATGACTCTATCCCGCACACACTCCCACACACCACTACACCACCACCACCACCACACCACCACATTCCCACACACCACTACACCACCACTCCACCATCACTACACCCCCACACACCACTACACCCCCACACAGCACTACACCACCACTACACCACACCCACTACACACCACACCCACTACACACCACACCCACTACACACCACACCCACTACACCTCCACACCCACTACACACCCACTACACCACCACCACACCCACTACACCACCACACACCACTACACCACCACTACACCCCCACTACACCAGCACTACACCCCCACACACCCCCACACACCACTACACCACCACTACACCCCCACTACACCAGCACTACACCCCCACACACCCCCACACACCACTACACCACCACACACCACTACACAACCACTACACCACCACTACACCCCCACACACCACTACACACCCACTACACCATCACTACACCCCCACACACCACTACACCACCACCACACCACTACACACCCACTACACCCCCACACACCACTACACCACCACTACACCACCACCACTACACCATCCCCCCCCCCGCTGCCCCACCCCGCCCCACCCTCCTCAAAACCCCCCCCCCACCACCGCTACTTCCCCGGCCCGTGCTTCCCCTCGTGCCGCCTCAGGGTGCCCAGCTGGGCGAACGCGCGGCCGCAGACCCCGCAGGCGAAGGGGCGCTCCCCCGTGTGCGTGCGGACGTGCGCCGGAAGGTTCCGCGGGTGGGCGAACGCGCGGCCGCAGACCCCGCAGGCGAAGGGGCGCTCCCCCGTGTGCGTGCGGGCGTGGTCGCGCATGTCGGGCCCACGGTCGGTGCCGTAGGGGCAGAGGTCGCAGCGGTGCCGAGGCGCCGAGCCGGGCTGCGTGCGGTGGCTGCGCCGCACGTGGTTGAGGAGGACGCTGCGGCAGAGGAAGCGGCGGTGGCAGTGCGGGCAGGGAACGGCGCGGACCTGGACGTAGGCGTCGGCTGTGCGGGGGAGGTGGGGGGTGGGGGAGAGGGGGGGGTGGGGTGGGTGGGGGGTGGGGGGGTGGGGGGGGTGGGGGGAGAGGCGTGCTGGTGGATACACTACACTATACACTACACTATACACTACTATACACTATACACTACACTACTATACTACTATACACTATACTATACACTACACTATACTATACACTATACACTACACTATACACTACACTATACACTACACTACTATACACTACACTATACACTACACTACTATACACTACACTATACACTACACTACTATACACTACACTACTATACACTACACTACTATACACTACACTACTATACACTACACTACTACACTATACACTACACTATACACTACACTACTATACACTACACTACACATGATACACTATACACTACACTATTACACACTACTACACTATACAACACTATACACTACACTATACACCTGCAGCTCACCCGGTAAGTTGACCTCCATCTTCACCTTTTCCACCTCCTTGTCCACCTTGTCCACCTCCTTGTCCACCTCCTTGTCCACCTCCTCGTCCACCTCTTCTGCGTCCACGTCGGAGTCCACCCTCGGATGGGAAACCTCTCCTCCTACACCCCCACGTCCACCACCACCTCCTCCTACACCCCCAATTACTCCACGTCCACCACCTCGTCCACCTCCTCCTCCACCCCCACGTCCACCACCTCCTCCACCCCCACGTCCACCTCTGCAGTGAAGACCTCCCACGGGCATCGCGTTGCAGCTCAGGACGTCCTGCGGTTCCGTCTTGACGGCCAACAGCGTGAACGGTGGTGGTGGTGGTGGTGATGGTGGTGGTTGTTGTGGTGGTGGTGGTGAACTCCACGCATCGTCCACCTCCTCCACCTTCACGCCGGGCCACGTCTCAAAGCTGAGCGTCTCCGCAAGCCCACAGGGAGGTTGTTGTTGTTGATGTTGTTGATGTTGTTGATGTTGTTGATGCTGTTGTTGATGTTGTTGATGTTGTTGCTGTCGCCGAAATCTCGATGGGAGGCCGATGGTGGGCGGCTGCTTGCCCCGGATGACCCCTGGCGCCTCCACGCCACTCCCACGGAGCTCCACGCCACTCCCCCGTGGCTCCACGCCACTCCCCCGTGGCTCCACGCCACTCCCCAGGGGCTCCACGCCACTCCCACGGAGCTCCACGCCACTCCCACGGAGCTCCACGCCACTCCCCAGGGGCTCCATGCGGACACCCAGACTGCCGAGACACCGAGACAGTCAACGCGGCCTAGACCGCCGTGGTGGTGGTGGCGATGGTGGTGATGGTGGTGATGGTGGTGGTGATGGTGGTGATGGTGGTGGTGATGTTGGTAGTCCGGCAAAAACAACCCCTTACCTCCTCGCGGTGCCGGACGGGCAACTCTGTCGTGGACAGTGCTGTGGGGGGAGGGCCAATTCCGATTGGCTCCTCCCCTCATGGCGTCTGTGTCCACCACAGGGGTTAAACGGGAGCTCTGGATGGGTGCGCGGGGCTGGTAACCACTCCACCTTCAATTAATTACCACTAAACCACGACTGAAATATGTAACTAATAAGCTTGTGCCGGAGGCCCTGGGGGGACAGGCGTCTATGACGTCTCCTGGCCAAACCCTAATTGGCGGAGCCAGGAGATTGAATATCTACCCTCGGGGCTCCTCCAGAAACAACGAAAAGCCACTTCGTGTGGCCATGTGAAATGTTTGAATGCTCACTACGGAGGAGAGGCTGCCACTCCTCTGTCGGGAGCTGGACCGGTACCGCTTGGATCTCTGTGGCATTCAGGAGGTCCGGTGGACCGGTTCTGACTCCTGTCACCATGAGGGGTGGACAGTCCTCTACTCAGGGCAGCAGACTGCCAAACAACAGGGTGTGGCTCTTCTTATGAACAAAAGAAGGAAGGGGGTGTGGGAGCATGGCGGTGAGGTGTGGGAAGCTGTAAGCCCCAGGCTACTTTGGGCTCGCCTTCCCATCAACCGGAGGCGAGGAGTGGTGATCGTGGTTACTTATGCCCCCACCGAAGACGAACATCCGTGGAGGGATGCAGGCAAAGCCGACGAGTCAGATGCCTTCTATGACCTCCTGTCACAGGTGCTGGCTAAAGTGGCCCCTCGGGATAGAATCATCTTGTTGGGTGACTTCAATGCCCGAGTTGGTCATGATGCTGGCACCTGGTCTGGAGTGATTGGAGGGCATGGGCCAGATCAGCTCAATCACAACGGCAGGAGGCTGCTAGATTTTTGTGCAGCCCATGGGCTTGTAATTACCAACACGCTGTTCCGGCATCGGCGCATCCACACAACATCATGGATGCATGCCGGGTCCAAGCAAGAACATCTGCTGGACTACATAGTGACGGACCAGCGGATGCGGGCCCATGTCCTTGACACCAGGACCTACCGTGGAGCTGATCTGACCATCGACTAGTCATCTGTAAGATGCGCCTGCCATTCTTCTGCTCCGGTGGTGGGTGTACACCCGGGACCCCATTCCACCCTAAGGTGGCCTGGTCTCAGTTATCTGATGAAAGTTGCAAGCGAGAATTTCATCATCAATTGCGGCTGGGGTTGGCATCGTCCCCGACTTCTGATGTCGAGGGTAAATGGGAGAGGTTTAGGACTGTGACTCATGCAGCTGCAATGGCTGCTTTGGGTACGCGGTCCAGACCTCCCCAGAGACCCTGGCTGACAGAGGAGGTGTTCCGGATAGTTGAGAAAAAGCGACAGGTCCACTGTCATCGGCTACAGAATCCCACGTCAGAGAATGAGGAAGCTTACCGCAGCCTTCGCTCGGAGGTTCGGAGAGCCGTGAGGCGCTGCAAGGATGGGTGGTGGTCGCGGGTTGCTGAAGAGATGGAGTCTGCCTCAGTGGCCCGTGATCACAAATCTCTATTTAACTCCATCAAAAAAGTAATCTGCAGCCACACCTATTACCATCATTAGGGGAAAAAACGGTGATCCAATCTCCGACCCCCAGGAACAGGTTTGCAGTGAGGATGACCCTGCTGAGGCTGCGGTGCCTCAAATATTGGAAGAAGTCACCCCCTGTGAGTGGCTGGCTGAGGTGCCATCTGTTGAGGAAGTACTGAAGGCGATCCGGAGTCTGAGACCAGGAAAGGCAGCGGGTAGAGATGATCTCCCAAGCGAAATGCTGAGGAAGGGTGGCGTTTGTGCACAGACTGCCCTATATGACGTCATAACAACAGTCTGGACCACTGGACGGGTTCCGCAGGATTGGAAGGATGCCCTGGTGGTCCCCCTCTTTAAGAAGGGGGACCGCACAGACTGTAACAACTACAGGGGCATCTCACTCCTCAGTGTGCCGGGAAAGGTCCTGGCAAGGATTATTCAACATCGCCTTGCCAGGCACGCTGAGGAGAGGCTTGCGGAGCCCCAATGCGGTTTCAGGAAAGGGCGGTCCTGCACAGATGCCATATTTTCTGTCCGTCTGATGGTGGTGATGTTGATGATGTTGATGGTGATATTGATGGTAGTAATGGTGATGGTGGTGATGTTGATGATGATGTTGATGGTAGTGATGATGGTGATGGTGGTGATGTTGATGATGGTGATGGTGGCCATGGTGATGGTGGTAGTGATGGTAGTGGTGATGATGGTAGTGATGTTGATGATGGTGATGTTGATCATGGTAGTGGTGATGATGGTAGTGATGGTAATGATGGTGATGTTGATGATGGTAGTGGTGATGATGGTAGTGATGGTGATGGTGGTGTTGATGATGGTGATGATAGTAGTGATGGTAGTGGTGATGATGGTAGTGATGTTGATCATGGTAGTGATGGTGATGATGGTAGTGATGTTGATGATGGTGATGATGATGATAGTGATGGTAGTGATGGTGATGATGGTAGTGATGGTGATGATGGTAGTGATGGTAGTGGTGATGATGGTAGTGATGTTGTTGGTAGTGGTGATGATGGTAGTGGTGATGATGGTAGTGGTGATGATGGTAGTGACGGTGATGGTAGTGATGGTGATGATGGTAGTGATGTTGATGGTGTTGTTGATCATGGTAGTGATGGTAGTGGTGATGATGGTAGTGATGGTGATGATGATGGTGATGGTAGAGATGGTGATGATGGTAGTGGTAGTGATGATGGTGATGTAGATGTTGGTGATGGTAGTGATGTTGTTGATGAGGATGTTGATGATGGTGATGTTGTTGATGAGGATGTTGATGATGGTGATGTTGTTGATGAGGATGTTGATGAGGATGGTGATGATGGTGGTGATGATGATAATGGTGTTGGTGTTGTTGGTGATGTTAATGAGGATGGTGATGATGGTAGTGATTATGTTGGTGATGATGTTGATGTTGTTGGTGATGATGGTGATGTTGATGGCGATGATGATGGTGATGTTGATGAGGATGTTGGTGATGTTGATGAGGATGATGGTGATGGTGATGTTGTTGATGAGGATGGTGATGATGGTAGTGATGATGTTGGTGATGATGGTGATGTTGGTGTTGGTGATGATGGTGGTGATGATGATGATGGTGTTGGTGTTGTTGGTGATGTTGATGATGATGGTAGTGATGATGATGTTGATGTTGTTGGTGATGATGGTGATGTTGATGTTGGTGATGATGATGATATTGATGAGGATGGTGATGATGTTGATGATGATGGTAGTGATGATGATGTTGATGTTGTTGGTGATGATGGTGATGATTGTGATGTTGATGATGATATTGATGAGGATGGTGATGATGTTGATGATGATGGTAGTGATGATGATGATATTGATGAGGATGATGTTGATGTTGTTGGTGATGTTGAGGAGCGATCTGCAGCGCCACTCACCGCGAACACGGGCCGCCGTGTGACGTCACCCACGGGTGGGAGGGTGCGTGGTGACGTCAACGACGTGTTGGGAGTGTGTGTGGTGACGTCACCGACGGGTTGGAAGGTTGCGTGGTGACGTCTACGACGGGGGCTGGAGGGTGCGTGATGACGTCGCCGACGGGGAGGGAGAGTGCGTGCGGACGTCGCCGACGGGGAGGGAGAGTGCGTGGTGACGTCACCGACAGGGTGGGAGGCTGCGTGGTGACGTCACCGACAGGGTGGGAGGGTGCGTGGTGACATGATCGACGGAGTGAGAGGTGCGTGATGACGTCACCGACGGGGTGGGAGGGCGCGTGGTGACGTCACCGACGGGTTGGGAGGTGCGTGGTGACGTCACCGACGGGGTGGGAGGTGCGTGATGACGTCACCGACGGGAGTGGGAGGGTGTGTGGAGACGTCAGAAACGAGGTGAGATTGTGCGTGGTAACATCACCGATGGAGGGTGCGTCGTAATGACGTCACGGGGTAGGAGGGTGTGTAGTGACGTCACCGGAGGGGAAGAGTGTGGACGTGATGGCGAGCGCGTGACGTCACCGCGGGGAGGGTGCGTAGTGACGTCAACTACACAACAACAAACTACACAACAACAAACTACACAACAACCTACACAACAAACTACACAACTACACAACACTCGCACTACAACAACCGCCACTAAGTGGCGGTGACGTCACCACGACGCTTGTGCCAGGCTATGTGCACCTTGAGGCCACGTGAAGTGTCGAACGCCCGCTGGCAGGAGGTCACGGGGCAGACCCAGCAGGTGCCACGGGTCGACTGACTGAGATGACTGGCTGATGCACCACCTGTGCCCCCTACTGTGCCAACCTGCTGTGCTTTAGCCACCCGGCGCTCCGCTCGTTGTTCTGAGCGTCGCTCCTCCGCCCTCCGTTGTTGTTGGAGGGCGACTGCCTCCAACTGCCCAGTAGCGTCCTTCACGAGCCTCCTCCACAGAGGCCGATCTTGACACCGCTGGTACCGGTTATCGGCAAGTCCACTCAGCTCCACGTCCTCCTGTACCACGTCACTCCATCTCTTCTCTAGCCCGTGCCGCGCCCGCTTAGCCCCCTCGATCTGGCCGAACAAAAGCTGTTTCGGCATGCGGTGGCTGGGCATGCGGGCTACATGACCCAGCCATCACAGCCTTGCCTGCCGGAGGAGCTCACCGATAGGACCTTGCCCAGATCTTTCGAGGATTTGTGAGCTCCTCACGCAATCCAGCCTGGTTCAACCCAGGATGGATCGTAGGCAGGCCAGCCTAAATGTTTCTAACCGGTGAAGATGTTCCATTAGGGGGGTCCACTTGTCGCAAGCGTAGAGAAGGGAGGGAATGACCATGGCCGAGAAGACCTGAAGCTTAGTGCGGGGTGACAGACCAGGTAGCTTCCACACAGCGTTACGCAACCAATGAAAAGATATTGCCGCTCGACTGATTCGGATTGAGACCTCTGCTGTTAAACTGGAGCCGGTCATAAGCACACTGCCCAGGTATGGGAAACTCTCCACTCTCTCCACAACTGCCCCATCACCGATTGGGAGTTGTGGGGGTGGAGTGTCCGATGGTACAAAATACCCAGGCAGGTGCTTAGTTTTGGTGGGGCTGATGGTAAGGCCCCACCTCTTAGTGGCACGCTCCAGTCTCAGCAGCAGCGTCTCCAACTCCTCCTCTGAATGAGCAGCTATTACCAAATCATCGGCATACATAACGTGGTTGAGCAATAGGGAGCTATCCCTTGCCCGCACCCGGGCATCGATCAGCCTCCCATTATATCTGTACCAAATGGAGATTCCCCCGGTACAGCTATTGAAGGCTTCACGAACTACGTGGTCAAAACAGATGTTAAATAATGTGGGAGCCAGAGGACATCCCTGTCGCACCCCAAGGTGTACAGGGAATGGCTCCGACTCCCGGTCACGTACTTTTACCCGGGCCCGCTCACCATCATGAAGGTCCTTAATGATCGTGAGCAGAGGGTCAGGTACTCAAAAAGCACGAAGAACAACCCAGAGCCCAGGCCTACTGATGGTATCATAGGCCTTGACCAGGTCAATAAAGCAGAGATGTAGGTCTTGTTGGAATTTCCTATACCTCTGCTGTAGCAGACGGACAGAAAATATGGCATCTGTGCAGGACCGCCCTTTCCTGAAACCGCATTGGGGCTCCGCAAGCCTCTCCTTAGCGTGCCTGGCAAGGCGATGTTGAATAATCCTTACCAGGACCCTTCCCGGCACACTGAGGAGTGAGATGCCCCTGTAGTTGTTACAGTCTGTGCGGTCCCCCTTCTTAAAAAGGGGGACCACCAGGGCATCCTTCCAATCCTGCGGAACCCGTCCAGTGGTCCAGACTGTTGTTATGATGTCATATAGGGCAGTCTGTGCACAAACGCCACCCTCAGCATTTCGCTTGGGAGATCATCTCTGCCTGCTGCCTTTCCTGGTCTCAGACTCCGGATCGCCTTCAGTACTTCCTCAACAGATGGCACCTCAGCCAGCCACTCACAGGGGGTGACTTCTTCCAATATTTGAGGCACCGCAGCCTCAGCAGGGCCATCCCCACTTTGTGCCACGATCTTTTCCTGGCTGAGGGATTTTCCCTCCCCCAGGACCTCACAGAAATGCTCAGCAAATCTGCAAACCTGTTCCTGGGGGTCGGAGATTGGATCACCGTTTTTTCCCCGTAATGATGGTAATAGGCGTGGCGCTGCAGGTTACTTTTTTAATGGAGTTAAATAGGGATTTGTGATTACAAATTCCTAATTAACACACCTACCCACACACTCACCCACCCACACAATCACCCACACACCCACCCACACACACATTCACCCACACACCCACCCACACACACATTCACCCACACACACACTCACCCACACACACACACTCACCCACACACACACACTCACCCACCCACACACTCACCCACACACTCACCCACCCACACCCACCCACACACCCACACACCCACCCACACACCCACACACCCACCCACACACACACACCCACACACCCACCCACCCACTCACACACCCATCCACCCACTCACTCACCCACACACTCACCCACTCACACACTCACCCACACACACCCACCCACCCACACACTCACCCACACACACACCCACCCACACACACACTCACCCACCCACCCACTCACTCACCCACCCACACACTGCCGAGGCAAACATTTCTTTCAATCAATAAAAAAAAGAAACCCCATCAATGTATTATCGTCCCCCCCCCCTGTCTCAGGAGCCCCTCCCCCACCACCCCCGCTCCAGTGTTCCCAGGTCGCTCCGTGTGAGCCGTCCTCTCACCACCACCACCAGCAGCGGCAGCTCCCTCCCCAGAAGCCCCCCCTAGCGGTAACGAAGCTTCACGGCTTCCTGCGGCCGGGGACTTGGGCGACCTCCACCCGAGGCTGGAGCGCAACCACGGCAACAGTGAGCCGAGTGGCGGTCACGTGGTCACCGCCGGTGGGAAGCATCCACACTCGACGACGCGGGGTCAGCGGGTGGGGGGCGGAGTAGCGAGGGGGGGGGGGTCCCCGGGGCAGAGCCACGCGGCGGCCTCGCCCCTCCGCGACCTCCTACGCCTCTCCTACACCTCCTACACCTCCTACACCTCCTACGCCTCCCCTACGCCTCCCACACCTCCCCTACGCCTCTCCTACGCCTCCCCTACGCCTCCCACACCTCCCCTACGCCTCCCCTACGCCTCCCACGCCTCTCCTACGCCTCTCCTACACCTCCCACGCCTCCCCTACGCCTCTCCTACACCTCCCACGCCTCCCCTACGCCTCTCCTACACCTCCTATGCCTCCCCTACGCCTCTCCTACACCTCCTACGCCTCTCCTACACCTCTCCTACACCTCCTACGCCTCTCCTACGCCTCTCCTACACCTCTCCTACACCTCTCCTACGCCTCTCCTACACCTCTCCTACGCCTCTCCTACACCTCCTACGCCTCCCCTACGCCTCTCCTACACCTCTCCTACACCTCTCCTACGCCTCCCACACCTCCTACGCCTCTCCTACACTTCCTACGCCTCCCCTACGCCTCTCCTACGCCTCTCCTACACCTCCTACGCCTCCCCTACGCCTCCCACACCTCCCCTACGCCTCTCCTACACCTCCCCTACACCTCTCCTACACCTCCTCTACACCTCCCCTACGCCTCGAGAGCGGATCGTTGCGTACGGGGTGGAGAGAGGCGCGGTGGTGGTGGTGGGGGGGGTGGGGAGATATCCGTTAAGGAGAGCGAGCAGGGAGGGTCCCGCTGACCCCGCACCGACCCGGGTAGATTCGAACCGTCGGGCGAAGCGTGGGGGAACGCATCGCCGGCGAGAGGGGGGGGCACATCAGCGGCGCATTCGCGAGGAGGTCAGTGCGGCCGTTGTTGTTGTCGTCGTCGTGCCACGAGGGGCCTGGCTTAGCGGTGGGTCGCAGGTGAACGGGGAGAGGCGGTGACGGTGGTGGTGGTGGGGGTGGTGGAGGTGGCGGGGGTGGTGGCGGTCTCACCAGGCGCTGATCATTTCTGAACCTGACTACGGCTGCCCCGTGCCGCCATCGAAACGCCGCCACGGGCTTTTTGTTTTAAATTTTTCTAACTGCCGGTTGGTTGGTGGCTTCAATTTCGATTGAAAGCCGTCGCGACCGCAGCGATTCACGTCCGTTGGTTCTTTGGGTAAAGTCACCACCACGTTAGAAGGGAAACAATAAAGTAATAAAGTACATATATATAAAACAATACAATTCTTACGAGAGTTTCGACTGCAGCAACACAAGCAGCAATCATCATCAGGTGTGACAACCACCACAGAGAAGGGAAACAATAAAATAATAAAAATATAAAACAATAAAATAAATCACGACGTTTAGACTGCAGCAACACAAGCAGCCATCATCAGGTGTGAAAACCACCACGGAGAAGGGCAACAGTAAAATAATAAAAATATAAAACAATAAAATAAATCACGACGTTTCGACTGCAGCAACACAAGCAGCCATCATCAGGTGTGAAAACCACCACGGAGAAGGGAACCAATAAAATAATAAATAAAACATAAAACAATAAAATAAATCACGACGTTTCGACTGCAACACAAGCAGCCATCATCAGGTGTGACAACCACCACGTATAAGGGAAACAATAAAATAATAAAATATAAATCAATAAAATTCTCACGACGTTTCGACCGCAACACAAGAAGCAATCATCATCAGGTGTGAAAACCACCACGTAGAAGGGAAACAATAAAATAATAAAATATAAAACAATAAAATTCTCACGACGTTTTGACTGCAGCAACACAAGCAGCCATCATCAGGCGTGAAAACCACCACGTAGAAGGGAAACAATAAAATAATAAAAATATAAAACAATAAAATAAATCACGACGTTTAGACTGCAGCAACACAAGCAATCATCATCAGGTGTGACAACCACCACGGAGAAGGGAAACAATAAAATAATAAATAAAATATAAAACAATAAAATTCTCACGACGTTTTGACTGTAATACAAGCAGCCATCATTAGGCGTGACAACCACCACGTAGAAGGGAAACAGTAAAATAATAAAAATACAAAACAATAAAATAAATCACGACGTTTTGACTGTAACACAAGCAGCCATCATCAGGCGTGAAAACCACCATGTAGAAGGGAAACAATAAAATAATAAAAATATAAAACAATAAAATAAATCACGACGTTTCGACTGCAGCAACACAAGCAGCCATCATCAGGTGTGAAAACCACCATGGAGAAGGGAAACAATAAAATAATAAAGAAAATATAAAACAATAAAATCCTCACGACGTTTCGACTGTAACACAAGCAGCCATCATCAGGCGTGAAAACCACCACGGAGAAGGGAACCAATAAAATAATAAAGTATATATAAAACAATAAAATTCTCACGACGTTTTGACTGTAACACAAGCAGCCATCATCAGGCGTGACAACCAACGGCAAGAAACATTTGAAAGAAGTGGCGGTTCGTGTTTATTTTTAATTTTTAAACGTTAGCGCCACGGAGAGAGCGATTTGACAGTTTGTTTAGATGGACGAGTCCATCTATGTTCACATTCTTGGTTCTTTCGGTAAAGTCACCACGTAGAAGGGGAGACGAAACATTAATGTCTGCTGTCTGAAAGCCACCGTAAGCGTGAACAATCAATTGAGACCCGAAATGGTTTATCGAATCCTTCCAATGATTGCTAAGCCCAGAATCCATACTCTCGGTTGAAATTGTCTATGTGTTTTAATATGTGGATAGCCTCGTGAACGAATCTAGTTTAATATAAAAAAAAAACGTGCGACTCATATTTTACTAGCGGTTCTCATTTTTACTTTACCCGTACGATTGGTTTTCTATCTTCCGTAATGCTTTTACGGAGGACCCAAATAGTTTGAATTCCTGCAGCCGCCCGAAGCCTTCAGTCAAACTTGAAACTTGGCGGCAAGCACGCAAGCAAGGAAGCAAGGAAGCAAGCGCCGGGCACAATTCAATTAAAACCACGTTCAAACTGGAACGAGCTTTTACTGTGAGCAGGTCACATGGAACACAAACCAACCCGGTGGCAGCTCCGACCCCCCTTCGGTTCAGTTCGGCGAAATTCCCGCGCGGACCTTTGCCGAGTGAAAGCCACGGACAAATGCCCGCGGTCGCGAAAGCTTCGGGTCGAGTTTCGGTGAAGATATTCCATCAGACAAGAGGGCTGGGGCATCGCGAATGATGAACGCGGTCGATATCGGCACCGCCGCCGCGGCCGCCACCACCACCGTTACGTGGAGATTTATAGGAGCAGATAAATACTCTAAGCACGGAGAGACCCATAGACACCCATGGAGAGAGCCACAGAGACCCATACTCATAGAGACCCAGAGAGACCCACAGAGACCCATACTCATAGAGACCCACAGAGACCCATAGAGACCCACAGAGACCCATACTCATAGAGACCCATACTCATAGAGACCCAGAGAGACCCACAGAGACCCATACTCATAGAGACCCATAGAGACCCACAGAGACCCATACTCATAGAGACCCACACAGACCCACAGAGACCCATACTCATAGAGACCCACAGAGACCCACAGAGACTCATAGAGACCCATACTCAGAGACCCATACTCATAGAGACCCACAGAGACCCATAGAGACCCATACTCATACAGACCCATAGAGACCCACAGAGACCCACAGAGACTCATAGAGACCCATACTCAGAGACCCATACTCATAGAGACCCACAGAGACCCATAGAGACCCATACTCATACAGACCCATAGAGACCCACAGAGACCCACAGAGACCCACAGAGACCCATACTCATACAGACCCACAGAGACCCACAGAGACCCACAGAGACCCATACTCACAGAGACCCACAGAGACCCACAGAGACCCATAGAGAGACCCACAGAGACCCATACTCACAGAGACCCACAGAGACCCACAGAGACCCATACTCATAGAGACCCACAGAGACCCACAGAGACCCACAGAGACCCATAGACACCTATAGAGAGACCCACAGAGACCCATACTCATAGAGACCCACAGACACCCACAGACACCCACAGAGACCCACACAGACCCACACAGACACTCACAGAGACCCACAGAGATGGAACTCACGACTTCCTGCAGACCGGGCGGGGCGGGCGGGGCGGGGGTGGGGGGAGTCCAACATCTCCGAACAACCTTCACCGCCCGTTGTACAACACTCCTATTGCACCCCCTGCCTCTCCCCTCCCCCTCCTGCCCCCTCTCCTCCCGCCCGCCCCCACTCCTCTCACGCCCCCGACCCGTGCACGACCTGATGTCGCCTGAGCCCCCCGGCCCTGGAGTACCCGCGGCCGCACGCCGGGCACACGAAGGGCTTGGGCCTCGCGTGCGTGCGCTGGTGCCGCCTCAGGTGGCCCGCCTGCGCGAACGCGGCCCCGCACGAGCCGCAGGCGAAGGGCCTCTCGCCCGTGTGGGTGCGGTGGTGGATCCTCACGCTCGCCTTGAAGTTGGAGCCGTACGGGCAGAGCGGGCACAGGTGGCGCTTGGCGGCGGCGACGCCGTTGTTGCCGTTGTTGCCGTCGTCGGCGGCGAGGGCGGCGGCGGGCGCCCTCCGCACGCGGGGAGAGTGCCTAGCGCGGAGGTGGTTCTGGAGCACCGAGTGGCAGAGGAACTGGCGGGAGCAGAGAGGGCAAGGGACACGACGGACCTCGATGTGGACCTCGCCTGCTGGGGGTGGGTGGTGGTGGTGGTGGTGGGGTGGTGGTTGTGGGGTGGTGTGGGTGGTAGTGTGGGGGGGTGGGTGGTGGTGGTGTGGGTGGTGGTGTGAGTGGGTGGTGGTGGGGTGGGTGGTGGTGGTAGTGTGGGGGGGTGGGTGGTGGTGGTGGGGTGGTAGTGTGGAGGGGTGGTGTGGGTGGTGGTGTGAGTGGGTGGTAGTGTGGGTGGTGTGGGGTGGGAGACACGGGGGGAGACACGGGGGTGGAGAGAGGGAGACACCGGGGTTAGAGCTTGTGGGATTACTCATTGTGGCTACTAGGGGTTAGAGCTTGTGGGATTACTCACTGTGGCTACTAGGGTTAGAGCTGGTGGGCTAACTCATTGTGGCTACTAGGGGTTAGCTTGTGGGCTTACTCATTGTGGCTACTAGGGGTTAGAGCTTGTGGGCTTACTCATTGTGGCTACTAGGGGTTAGCTTGTGGGCTTACTCATTGTGGCTACTAGGGGTTAGAGCTTGTGGGATTACTCACTGTGGCTACTAGGGTTAGAGCTGGTGGGCTTACTCATTGTGGCTACTAGGGGTTAGAGCTTGTGGGATTACTCATTGTGGCTACTAGGAGTTAGAGCTTGTGGGCTTACTCATTGTGGCTACTAGGGGTTAGAGCTTGTGGGCTTACTCATTGTGGCTACTAGGGGTTAGAGCTTGTGGGCTAACTCATTGTGGCTACTAGGGCTTAGAGCTTGTGGGCTAACTCATTGTGACTACTAGGGGTTAGCTTGTGGGCTAACTCATTGTGGCTACTAGGGGTTAGCTTGTGGGCTTACTCATTGTAGCTACTAGGGGTTAGAGCTTGTGGGATAACTCATTGTGGCTACTAGGGGTTAGAGCTTGTGGGCTTACTCATTGTGGCTACTAGGGGTTAGAGCTTGTGGGCTTACTCATTGTGGCTACTTGGGGTTAGAGCTTGTGGGATTACTCATTGTGGCTACTAGGGGTTAGAGCTTGTGGGCTTACTCATTGTGGCTACTAGGGGTTAGAGCTTGTGGGCTAACTCATTGTGGCTACTAGGGGTTAGAGCTTGTGGGCTTACTCACTGTGGCTACTAGGGGTTGGAGCTTGTGGGCTTACTCATCGTGGCTACTAGGGGTTAGCTCGTGGGCTTACTCATTGTGACTACTAGGGGTTAGAGCTTGTGGGATTACTCATTGTGGCTACTAGGGGTTAGAGCTTGTGGGATTACTCATTGTGGCTACTAGGGGTTAGAGCTTGTGGGATTACTCACTGTGGCTACTAGGGGTTAGAGCTTGTGGGCTGACTCATTGTGGCTACTAGGGGTTAGCTTGTGGGAAAACTCATTGTGGCTACTAGGGGTTAGAGCTTGTGGGATAACTCATTGTGGCTACTAGGGGTTAGAGCTTGTGGGCTTACTCATTGTGGCTACTAGGGGTTAGAGCTTGTGGGCTTACTCATTGTGGCTACTAGGGGTCAGCTTGTGGGCTTACTCATTGTGGCTACTAGGGGTTAGAGCTTGTGGGCTAACTCATTGTGGCTACGAGGGGTTAGAGCTTGTGGGATTACTCATTGTGGATACTAGGGGTTAGAGCTTGTGGGCTAACTCATTGTGGCTACTAGGGGTTAGCTTGTGGGCTAACTCATTGTGGCTGCTAGGGGTCAACTTGTGGGCTTACTCATTGTGGCTACTAGGGGTTAGAGCTTGTGGGATTACTCATTGTGGATACTAGGGGTTAGAGCTTGTGGGATTACTCATTGTGGTTACTCGGGGTTAGAGCTTGTGGGCTAAATCATTGTGACTACTCGGGGTTAGAGCTTGTGGGCTTACACATTGTGGCTACTAGGGGTTAGAGCTTGTGGGATTACTCATTGTTGCTACTCGGGGTTAGAGCTTGTGGGCTTACTCATTGTGGCTACTAGGGGTTAGCTTGTGGGCTAACTCATTGTGGCTACTAGGGGTTAGAGCTTGTGGGATTACTCATTGTGGCTACTCGGGGTTAGAGCTTGTGGGCTAACTCATTGTGACTACTAGGGTTTAGAGCTTGTGGGCTTACTCATTGTGGCTACTAGGGGTTAGAGCTTGTGGGCTTACTCATTGTGGCTACTAGGGGTTAGAGCTTGTGGGATTACTCATTGTGGCTACTCGGGGTTAGAGCTTGTGGGCTTACTCCTTGTGGCTACTAGGGGTTAGAGCTTGTGGGCTTACTCATTGTGGCTACTAGAGGTTAGCTTGTGGGCTAACTCATTGTGGCTACTAGGGGTCAGCTTGTGGGATAACTCATTGTGGCTACTAGGGGTTAGAGCTCGTGGGCTTACAGATTGTGGCTACTAGGGGTTAGAGCTTGTGGGCTACTCATTGTGGCTACTAGGGGTTAGAGCTTGTGGGCTTACTCATTGTGGCTACTAGGGGTCAGCTCGTGGGCTAATTCATTGTGGCTACTAGGGGTTAGAGTTTGTGGGCTTACTTATTGTGGCTACTAGGGGTTAGCTTGTGGGCTTACTCATTGTGGTTACTAGGGGTTAGAGCTTGTGGGCTTACTCATTGTGGTTACTAGGGGTCAGCTTGTGGGCTTACTCATTGTGGCTACTAGGGGTTAGAGCTTGTGGGCTTACTCATTGTGGTTACTAGGGGTTAGAGCTTGTGGGCTAACTCATTGTGGCTACTAGGGGTTAGAGCTTGTGGGCTAACTCATTGTGGCTACTAGGGGTTAAAGCTTGTGGGATTACTCATTGTGGCTACTAGGGGTTAGAGCTTGTGGGCTTACTCATTGTGGCTACTAGGGGTTAGAGCTTGTGGGCTTACTCATCGTGGCTACTACTAGGGGTTAGAGCTTGTGGGCTTACTCATTGTGGCTACTAGGGGTTAGAGCTTGTGGGCTTTCTTATTGTGGCTACTAGGGGTTAGAGCTTGTGGGCTTACTCATTGTGGCTACTAGGGGTTAGAGCTTGTGGGCTTACTCACTGTGGCTACTAGGGGTTAGAGTTTGTGGGCTAAATCCTTGTGGCTACTAGGGCTTAGAGCCTCTGGGCTTACTCATTGTGGCTACTAGGGGTTAGAGCTTGTGGGCTTACTCCTTGTGGCTACTAGGGGTTAGAGCTTGTGGGCTAACTCATTGTGGCTACTATGGGTTAGAGCTTGTGGGCTTACTCATTGTGGCTACTAGGGGTTAGAGCTTGTGGGCTTACAGATTGTGGCTACTAGGGGTTAGAGCTTGTGGGCTAACTCATTGTGGCTACTAGGGGTTAGAGCTTGTGGGCTTACTCATTGTGGGTACTAGGGGTTAGAGCTTGTGGGATTACTCATTGTGGCTACTAGGGGTTAGCTCGTGGGATTACTCACTGTGGCTACTAGGGGTTAGAGCTTGTGGGCTTACTCATTGTGGGTACTAGGGGTCAGCTTGTGGGCTAACTCATTGTGGCTACTAGGGGTTAGCTTGTGGGCTTACTCATTGTGGCTACTAGGGGTTAGCTTGTGGGCTTACCCATTGTGGCTACTAGGGGTTAGCTTGTGGGCTTACTCATTGTGGCTACTAGGGGTTAGAGCTTGTGGGCTAACTCCTTGTGGCTACTAGGGCTTAGAGCTTCTGGGCTTACTCATTGTGGCTACTAGGGGTTAGAGCTTGTGGGCTTACCCATTGTGGCTACTAGGGGTTAGCTTGTGGGCTTACTCATTGTGGCTACTAGGGGGTTAGAGCTTGTGGGCTTACTCCTTGTGGCTACTAGGGGTTAGAGCTTGTGGGCTTACTCATTGTGGCTACTAGGGGTTAGAGCTTGTGGGCTTACTCACTGTGGCTACTAGGGGTTAGAGCTTGTGGGCTAACTCATTGTGGCTACTAGGGGGTTAGAGCTTGTGGGCTTACTCCTTGTGGCTACTAGGGGTTAGAGCTTGTGGGCTTACTCATTGTGGCTACTAGGGGTTAGAGCTTGTGGGCTTACTCATTGTAGGCTACTAGGGGTTAGAGCTTGTGGGCTTACTCATTGTGGCTACTAGGGCTTAGAGCCTCTGGGCTTACTCATGTAGGCTACTCGGGGTCACCGCCCTCACCTTACTGCAGTGCGGCCCAGTTCCTACCAGGCCACGGACTGCTGCCGGTCCGAGGCCTGTTGGGACCTGGGCCCCCCCCCCCCCCCCCCCACTGCCTTAAGGGCCCCGTGGGCTCACCGTCCGTGTCGTCATTGTCCTGCTCGTTGCTCACGGACTCCACCTTGACGGCACAGGGCAGGCCCCGTTTGTCCCTCGAGTTCGAAGACGCCTCTTGGTCCTCCTCCTCCTCCTCCTCCTCATCATCATCCTCCTCCTCCTCCTCCTCGTCCTCCTCCTCCTCCTCGTCGTCCTCCACCTTCACGTCCACCTCGACGGGGCGGGACAGTCCCCGCTCATCCCAGACGTCCGAGGCCCCCTCCAGCTTGACGTCGACGGCCCGCCCGGCGTCGCCGCCCCCGCCTGGCCCCGCCTGCGGCCACCGCGTCCCGTCGCCGAAGGCGTCTTCAGGCTCCTGCTTGATGGCGACGGGCCGAAGGCAGCCGTCCCGGCCCTCCTCCGGCTTAATTGCCGGCCACGCCCCGAAGAAGCTGGGAGGGCCTCCACCTCCTCCTCCTCCACCTCCTCCTACTCCACCTCCTCCTCCTCCACCTCCTCCTACTCCTACTCCACCTCCTCCTCCTCCTACTCCTCCTCCTCCACCTCCTCCTCCTACTCCTCCTCCACCTCCTCCACCTCCTCCTCCTCCTACTCCACCTCCTCCCTCTCCTCCTCCTCCCTCTCCTCCTCCTCCTCCTACTCCACCTCCTACTCCACCTCCTGCTCCACCTCCTACTCCACCTCCTACTCCACCTCCTACTCCACCTCCTCCTCCTACTCCCCCTCCTCCTCCCCCTCCTCCCCCTCCTCCTCCCTCTCCTCCTTCCCCTCCTCCTACCCCTCCTCCCTCTCCTCCTACCCCCTCCTCGTCTCCTCCGCCGGGTTGCTCTCCCGACGGCGGACCAGGAGCAGGCGGAGCGCGAGGGAGCGGCGCCGTCCTGACGGGGACGTTCCCCTTGCGGCTATTCGCCTTCCTCCGCCGCGGGGCCGTCGGCTCCCGCCGAGGGGCCGCCGGGCCTCCGCCTCCGAGGAGCGCGGCGGCCGCGGCGGGCCACGGCGTCCCGTGCTGGTCCATGACGTCGACCGACGGAGCGGCGGCGAGGGGTACGCTGTAGCGGGCGCTCGGCTCGGCTCGGGGGGGGTGGGTGGGTCGGGCGACTAGGCCTCTCCAAGTCTCTCGTTCCCGGGGCGTTTCTGCATCGCCGCGGGGCAAGGGGGGGGGGGGGGCACACCGGGACTGAGCCAGACGCAGCCAATCGGCCGAGGGGTTCGTCACGTGAACGAATCAGCCTGCCGCCTAATGATGCTGCTTCTTGTCACGGTTTACTCTCCAACACAGCACCGGTGTAGTGCTGTGTTAGTATACGACACTATACACTACATTATATACTACAATACTATATACTATACACTACACTATACACTACATTATATACTACACTATACAAAACACTATATACTACTATACTATATACTACACTACTATACACTACACTACTATACACTACACTATACACTACACTACACTATACACTACACTATACACTACACTACACACTACACTATACACTACACACTACACTATACACTACACTATACACTACACTATACACTACACTACACTATACACTACACTACACTATACACGACACTACACACTACACTATACACTGCACTATACACTACTACTATACACTACACTATACACTACATTATACACTACACTATACACTACTACTATACACTACACTATGCACTACACTATACACTACACTATACACTACACTATACACTACACACTACACACTACACTATACACTACACTATACACCACACTATACACTACACACTACACTATACACTACACTATACACTACACTACACTATACACTATACACTACACTACACACTACACCAAACACTACACTATACACTACACTATACACTACACTATACACTACACACTACACTACACACTACACTATACACTACACTATACACTACACTATACACTACACTATACACTACACTATACACTACACTATACACTACACTATACACTACACTACACACTACACCAAACACTACACTATACACTACACTATACACTACACTACACACTACACTACACTATACACTACACTATACACTACACCATACACTACACACTACACTATACACTACACTACTATACACTACACTATACACTACTATACACTACACTACTATACACTACACTACTATACACTATACACTACACTATACACGCTGGCTGTGTCGGGTGGCGGCGGGTTTTAGCGGCACGTGAATATTCACGCCATCAAAGCACGAACTCAAACCTGTGTCATGGATGATATCGGTCTCGGAAGCCCTACTACGTGCTAAACAAAGTTGAACAAGATCAATGTCAACACCCCCCACCCCACCGCTTCCACCGCCTCACCCACCCTCTAAAATGAACGTGAAGAGAACGGAGGGCGGATAAAACGGAGAGTCAAACAATCACGTTCATTTCATCCCACCCCGGCCAAACCTCTCCATCGACCAATCCGCCCTTGGGCACATCAATCGCGTCGGCCTAACCGGCCAGCCGCTGATGATCACGTGACTCCACCGCCGCCTAGGTTACACCCCAGAAGGTCGTGGAAATGAAACTCTCTGTCCCAGTGACCTTCCACCCCTCTTGATGATCACGTGACTCCACCACCGCCTAGGTTACACTCAAGAAGGTCGTGGAACTGAAACTCTCTGTCCCAGTGACCTTCCACCCCTCCTGATGATCACGTGACTCCACCACCGCCTAGGTTACACCCCAGAAGGTCGTGGAAATGAAACTCTCTGTCCCAGTGACCTTCCACCCCTCCTGATGATCACGTGACTCCACCACCGCCTAGGTTACACTCAAGAAGGTCGTGAAACTGAAACTCTCTGTCTCAGTGACCTTCCACCCCTCCTGATGATCACGTGACTCCACCACCGCCTAGGTTACACTCAAGAAGGTCGTGAAACTGAAACTCTCTGTCTCAGTGACCTTCCACCCCTCCTGATGATCACGTGACTCCACCACCACCTAGGTTACACCCCAGAAGGTCGTGGAAATGAAACTCTCTGTCCCAGTGACCTTCCACCCCTCCTGATGATCACGTGACTCCACCACCGCCTAGGTTACACTCAAGAAGGTCGTGAAACTGAAACTCTCTGTCTCAGTGACCTTCCACCCCTCCTGATGATCACATGACTCCACCACCACCTAGGTTACACCCCAGAAGGTCGTGGAAATGAAACTCTCTGTCCCAGTGACCTTCCACCCCTCCTGATGATCACGTGACTCCACCACCGCCTAGGTTACACCCCAGAAGGTCGTGGAAATGAAACTCTCTGTCCCAGTGACCTTCCACCCCTCCTGATGATCACGTGACTCCACCACCACTACCAATGAAACATCCCACAGGGTCGTGGGTGGTGGTGTCGGGAGTGTAGGTGGTGGTGGTGGTATAGTTGGTGGAGGTGGTGGTGTAGGTGGTGGTGGTGTAGGTGGTGGTCTAGGTGGTGTAGGTGATGGTGTATGTGGTGTAGGTGGTGTAGGTGGTGGTGTTGTAGGTGGTGTAGGTGGTGGTGTAGGTGGTGTATGTGGTGGTAGTGTAGGTGGTGGTGGTGTAGGTGGTGGTGTAGGTGGTGGTGTCGGGAGTGTAGGTGGTGGTGTCGTGAGTGTAGGTGGTGGTGGTGGTGTAGGTGGTATAGGTGGTGTAGGTGGTGGAGGTGGTGGTGTAGGTGGTGGTGGTGTAGGTGGTGGTCTAGGTGGTGTAGGTGGTGGTGTAGGTGGTGTAGGTGGTGGTAATGTAGGTGTTGTAGGTGGTGTTGTAGGTGGTGTATGTGTAGGTGGTGTCGAGGGTAAATGGGCAAGGTTTAGGACTGTGACTAATGCAGCTGCAATGGCTGCTTTGGGTATGCGGTCCAGACCTCCCCAGAGATGGTGGCGGTGTAGGTAGTGGTGTCTGGCAAAACAACCCCTTACCTCCTCGTGGTACCGGACGGGCAACGTTGTCGTAGACAGTGCCGTGGGGGGAGGGCCAATTCCGATTGGCTCCTCCCCTCAGGGCGTTAGTAGCCACCACAGTGGCTAAACGGGGGCTCTGGACGGGTGCGAGGGGCTGGTAACCCGTCCACCTTAAAAAAATAAGCACTAAACCACGACTAAAATATCTAATTAATAAGCTTGTGCCGGAGGCCCCGGGGGGACAGGCGTCCATGATATCTCCTGGCCAAACCCCATTTGGCGGAGCCAGGAGATTGAATATCTACCCTCGGGGCTCCTCCAGAAACAACAAAAAGCCACTACGGATGGCCACGTGGAATGTTGGAACGCTCACTGCGGAGGAGAGGGTGCCACTCCTCTGTCGGGAGCTGGACCGGTACCGCCTGGATCTCTGTGGCATTCAGGAGGTCCACTGGACCGGCTCTGGCTCCTGCCACCATGAGGGGTGGACAGTCCTCTACTCGGGGCAGCAGACTGCCAAACAACAGGGTGTGGCTCTTCTCCTGAACAAAAGAATGAAGGGGATGTGGGAGCGTGACTGTGAGGTGTGGGAAGCTGTAAGCTCCAGGCTACTTTGGGCTCGCCTTCCCATCAACCGGAGGCGAGGAGTGGTGGTCATGGTTACTTATGCCCCCACCGAAGATGAACATCCGTGGAGGGATGCAGGCAAGGCCGATGAGTCAGATGCCTTCTATGAACTCCTGTCACAGGTGCTGGCTAAAGTGGCCCCTTGGGATAGAGTCATCTTGTTGGGTGACTTCAATGCCCGAGTTGGTCATGATGCTGGCACCTGGTCTGGAGGGATTGGAAGGCATGGGCCAGATCAGCTCAATAACAATGGTAGGAGGCTGCTAATTTTTGTGCAGCCCATGGGCTTGTAATTACCAGCACGCTGTTCCGGCATCGGCGCATCCACACAACATCATGGATGCATGCCGGGTCCAAGCAAGAACATCTGCTGAATTACATAGTGATGGACCAGCGGATGCGAGCCCATGTCCTTGACACCAGGACCTACCGTGGAGCCAATCTGTCCTCTGACCATCGACTTGTCATCTGTAAGATGCGCCTGCCATTCTTCCACTCCGGTGGTGGGTGTACACTCAGGACTCCATTCCAACCTAAGGTGGCCTGGTCTCAGCTAGCTGATGGAAGTTGCAAGCGAGAATTTCATCATCGCTTGCGGCTGGGGTTGGCATCGGCCCCCACTCCTCCTGATGTCGAGGGTAAATGGGCGAGGATTAGGACTGTGACTAATGCAGCTGCAATGGCTGCTTTGGGTACGTGGTCCAGACCTCCCCAGAGACCCTAGCTGACAGAGGAGGTGTTCAGGATAGTTGAGAAAAAGCGACAGGCCCACTCTCATCGGCTACAGCATCCCACGTCAGAGAATGAGGAGGCTTACCGCAGCCTTCGCTCGGAGGTTCGGAGAGCCGTGAGGCGCTGCAAGGATGGGTGGTGGTCGCGGGTTGCTGAGGAGATGGAGTCTGCCTCAGTGGCCCGTGATCACAAATCTCTATTTAACTCCATCAAAAAAGTAACCTGCAGCGCCACACCTATTACCATCATTAGGGGAAAGGACGGTGATCCAATCTCCGATCCCCAGGAACAAGTTTGCAGATTTGCTGAGCATTTCTGTGAGGTCCTGGGGGAGGGGAAATTCCTCGACATGGGAAACATCGTGGCACAAAGTGGGGATGACCCTGCTGAGGCTGCGGTGCCTCAAATATTGGAAGAAATCACCCCATGTGAGTGACTGGCTGAAGTGCCATCTGTTGAGGAAGTACTGAAGGCGATCCGGAGTCTGAGACCAGGAAAGGCAGCAGGCAGAGATGATCTCCCAAGCGAAATGCTGAGGGTGGCGTTTGTGCACAGACTGCCCTACATGACATCATAACAACAGTCTGGACCACTGGACGGGTTCCGCATGATTGGAAGGATGCCCTGGTGGTCCCCCTCTTTAAGAAGGGGGACGGCACAGACTGTAACAACTACAGGGGCATCTCACTCCTCAGTGTGCCGGGAAAGGTCCTGGCAAGGATTATTCAACATCGCCTTGCCAGGCACGCTGAGGAGAGGCTTGCGGAGCCCCAATGCGGTTTCAGGAAAGGGCGGTCCTGCACAGATGCCATATTTTCTGTCCGTCTGCTACAGCAGAGGTGTAGGGAATTCCAGCAAGACCTACATCTCTGTTTTATTGACCTGGTCAAGGCCTATGATACCATCAGTAGGCCTGGGCTCTGGGTTGTTCTTCGTGCTTTTGGAGTCCCTGACCCTCTGCTCACGATCATTAAGGACCTTCATGATGGTGAGCGGGCCTGGGTGGTGTCGGTGGTGTAGGTGGTGTAGGTGGTGGTGTAGGTGGTGGTGGTGGCGTGTAGGTGGTGGTGGTGTAGGTGGTGTAGGTGGTGGTGTAGGTGGTGGTGTAGGTGGTGTAGGTGGTGGTGGTGTGTAGGTGGTGGTGTGTAGGTGGTGGTGTAGGTGGTGGTGGTGTAGGTGGGGTAGGTGGTGGTGGTGTATATGGTGGTGGTGTAGGTGGTGGTGGTGGTGTAGGTGATATAGGTGGTGGAGGTGGTGTAGGTGGTGGTGGTGTCGGTGGTGGTGTGTAGGTGGTGGTGGTGTAGGTGGTGGTGTAGGTGGTGTAGGTGGTGTAGGTGGTGGTGTAGGTGGTGGTGTAGGTGGTGGTGGTGTAGGTGGTGGTAGTGTAGGTGGTGTAGGTGGTGGTGGTGTAGGTGGTGGTGTGTAGGTGGTGGTGTAGGTGGTGGTGGTGTAGGTGGTGTAGGTGGTGGTGGTGTAGGTGGTGGTGTAGGTGGTGTAGGTGGTGGTGGTGGTGTAGGTGATATAGGTGGTGGAGATGGTGGTGTAGGTGGTGGTGGTGTCGGTGGTGGTGTGTAGGTGGTGGTGGTGTAGGTGGTGTAGGTGGTGGTGTAGGTGGTGGTGTAGGTGGTGGTGCTGTAGGTGGTGGTGCTGTAGGTGGTGTAGGTGCTGGTGTAGGTGGTGTAGGTGGTGGTGCTGTAGGTGGTGTAGATGGTGGTGGTGTAGGTGGTGGTGTAGGTGGTCGTGGTGTAGGTGGTGGTGCTGTAGGTGGTGGTGGTGTAGGTGGTGGTGGTGGTGTAGGTGGTGGTAGTGTAGGTGGTGTAGGTGGTGTTGGTGTAGGTGGTGGTGGTGTAGGTGGTGGTGTAGGTGGTGGTAGTGTAGGTGGTGGTGTGTAGGTGGTGGTGGTGTAGGTGGTGGTGTAGGTGGTGGTGTAGGTGGTGGTGCTGTAGGTGGTGGTGCTGTAGGTGGTGGTGCTGTAGGTGGTGTAGGTAGTGGTTAAGGTGGTGGTGTAGGTGGTGTAGGTGGTGGTGCTGTAGGTGGTGTAGGTGGTGGTGGTGTAGGTGGTGGTGTAGGTGGTGTAGATGGTGGTGTAGGTGGTGTAGGTGGTGTAGGTGGTGGTGCTGTAGGTGGTGTAGGTGGTGGTGGTGTAGGTGGTAGTGCTGTAGGTGGTGTAGGTGGTGTCGGTGGTGGTGTAGATGGTGTAGGTGGTGGTGTAGGTGGTGGTGTGTAGGTGGTGGTGTAGGTGGTGGTGGTGTAGGTGGTGGTGTAGGTGGTGGTGCTGTAGGTGGTGGTGTAGGTGGTGCTGTAGGTGGTGTTGTTGGTGGTGGTGTAGGTGGTGTAGGTGGTGTAGGTGGTGGTGTAGGTGCTGGTGCTGTAGTTGGTGTAGGTGGTGGTGTAGGTGGTGGTGTAGGTGGTGTAGGTGGTCGTGGTGTAGGTGGTGGTGCTGTAGGTGGTGTAGGTGGTGGTGCTGTAGGTGGTGGTGTAGGTGGTGGTAGTGTAGGTGGTGTAGGTGATGGTGGTGTAGGTGGTGGTGGTGTAGGTGGTGGTGTGTAGGTGGTGGTGGTGTAGGTGGTGGTGCTGTAGGTGGTGTAGGTGGTGGTGGTGTAGGTGGTGGTGTGTAGGTGGTGTAGGTGGTGGTGGTGTAGGTGGTGGTGTGTAGGTGGTGGTGTAGGTGGTGGTGGTATAGGTGGTGGTGTAGGTGGTGGTGCTGTAGGTGGTGGTGTAGGTGGTGCTGTAGGTGGTGTAGGTGGTGTTGTTGGTGGTGTAGGTGGTGGTGTAGGTGGTGGTGTAGGTGGTGGTGCTGTAGGTGGTGTAGGTGGTGGTGTAGGTGGTGGTGTAGGTGGTGTAGGTGGTCGTGGTGTAGGTGGTGGTGCTGTAGGTGGTGTAGGTGGTGGTGCTGTAGGTGGTGGTGTAGGTGGTGGTAGTGTAGGTGGTGTAGGTGATGGTGGTGTAGGTGGTGGTGGTGTAGGTGGTGGTGTGTAGGTGGTGGTGGTGTAGGTGGTGGTGCTGTAGGTGGTGTAGGTGGTGGTGGTGTAGGTGGTGGTGTGTAGGTGGTGGTGGTGGTGTAGGTGGTGGTGGTGTAGGTGGTGGTGTGTAGGTGGTGGTGTAGGTGGTGGTGGTGTAGGTGGTGGTGTAGGTGGTGGTGGTGTAGGTGGTGCTGTAGGTGGTGTAGGTGGTGTTGTTGGTGGTGGTGTAGGTGGTGGTGTAGGTGGTGTATGTGGTGTAGGTGGTGGTGTAGGTGGTGGTGCTGTAGGTGGTGTAGGTGGTGGTGTAGGTGGTGGTGTAGGTGGTGTAGGTGGTCGTGGTGTAGGTGGTGGTGCTGTAGGTGGTGTAGGTGGTGCTGTAGGTGGTGGTGTAGGTGGTGGTAGTGTAGGTGGTGTAGGTGATGGTGGTGTAGGTGGTGGTGGTGGTGTAGGTGGTGATGTGTAGGTGGTGGTGGTGTAGGTGGTGGTGCTGTAGGTGGTGGTGGTGTAGGTGGTGGTGCTGTAGGTGGTGGTGGTGTAGGTGGTGGTGTGTAGGTGGTGGTGGTGGTGGTGTAGGTGGTGGTGGTGGGGTAGGTGGTGGTGGTGTAGGTGGTGGTGTAGGTGGTGGTGCTGTAGGTGGTGGTGCTGTAGGTGGTGGTGTAGGTGGTGGTGGTGTAGGTGGTGGTGTAGGTGGTGTAGGTGTTGGTGTAGGTGGTGTAGGTAGTGGTGTAGGTGGTGGTGGTGTAGGTGGTGTAGGTGGTGGTGTAGGTGGTGTAGGTGGTGGTGCTGTAGGTGGTGGAGGTGGTGGTAGTGTAGGTGGTGGTGTAGGTGGTGGAGGTGGTGTAGGTGGTATAGGTGGTGGAGGTGGTGGTGTAGGTGGTGGTGTAGGTGGTGTAGGTGGTGTAGGTGTTGTTGTTGTGGTTGTTGTTGTTGGTTTAGGTGTTGATGTTGTTGTTGTGGTTGATGTTGTTGTTGATGTTGTTGTTGTGGTTGATGTTGTTGTTGGTGTAGGTGTAGTTGTTGTTGTTGGTGAAGATGTAGTTGTTGTTGTTGTGGTTGATGTTGTTGTTGTAGTTGTTGTTGTGGTTGATGTTGTTGGTGAAGGTGTAGGTGTAGATGTTGTTGTTGTTGATGTGGTTGATGTTGTTGTTAGTGGTGAAGGTGTTGTTGTTGTGGTTGATGTTGTTGTTGGTGAAGGTGTTGATGTTGTTGTTGGTGTAGGTGTTGATGTTGTTGTTGTTGTTGGTGTAGGTGTAGATGTTGTTGATGTTGTTGGTGAAGGTGTAGTTGTTGGTGAAGGTGTAGTTGTTGTTGGTGTAGGTGTAGATGTTGTTGTGGTTGATGTTATTGTGGGTGTTGTTGTGGTTGTTGGTGGTGTAGGTGTAGTTGTGGTTGTTGTGGTTGTTGTTGGTGTAGGTGTAGATGTGGTTGTTGATGTTGTTGTTGTTGGTGTAGGTGTAGATGTTGATGTTGTTGTTGGTGTAGATGTTGTTGTTGTGGTTGATGTTGTTGTTGGTGTTGATGTTGTTGTTGGTGAAGGTGTTGATGTTGTTGTTGGTGAAGGTGTAGTTGTTGGTGAAGGTGTAGTTGTTGTTATGGTTGATGTTGTTGTTGGTGTTGATGTTGTTGGTGTAGGTGTAGATGTTGTTGTTGTGGTTGTTGATGTTGTGGTTGGTGAAGGTGTATATGTTGTTATGGTTGATGTTGTGGTTGTTGGTGAAGGTGTAGTTGTTGTTGTTGTGGTTGATGTTGTTGTTGTTGGTGTAGGTGTAGATGTTGTTGTTGTTATGGTTGATGTTGTTGTTGTTGGTGAAGGTGTAGTTGTTGTTGTTGTGGTTGATGTTGTTGTTGTTGGTGTAGGTGTAGATGTTGTTGTTGTTATGGTTGATGTTGTTGTTGTTGGTGAAGGTGTAGTTGTTGTGGTTGATGTTGTTGTTGTTGGTGTAGGTGTAGATGTTGTTGTTGTGGTTGTTGATGTTGTGGTTGGTGAAGGTGTAGTTGTTGTGGTTGATGTTGTTGTTGTTGGTGTAGGTGTAGATGTTGTTGTTGTGGTTGTTGATGTTGTGGTTGGTGAAGGTGTAGTTGTTGTGGTTGATGTTGTTGTTGTTGGTGTAGGTGTAGATGTTGTTGTTGTGGTTGTTGATGTTGTGGTTGGTGAAGGTGTAGTTGTTGTGGTTGATGTTGTTGTTGTTGGTGTAGGTGTAGATGTTGTTGTTGTGGTTGTTGATGTTGTGGTTGGTGAAGGTGTAGATGTTGTAGTTGTGGTTGTTGGTGAAGGTTCTGAGTGGTCAAGGCCTCACCGCGAGTTCTCGCCGCCTGGGCTGTCGCGTGACGTCACCGGTGTGGGGGGAGGGAGGTTGGTGCGTGGTGACGTCACGGAGGAGGGGGAGTGTACGTGGTGACGTCAGTAGTATACGTGGTGACGTCGCTAGTAGAGGACGGGCGGGTGCGTTGTGACAAGCTGAGGGTACGTGGTGACGTCACCGGGATGGGGGTGTGGGCTATGTGGTGACGTCATTTAACTGTTTCGTGCGTGCAACGTGGTGACGTCAACAGGTAGGGGGTGTAGGCTACGTGGTGACGTCACTAGCAGATGGGGCGGGAGATACGTGCAGTGTGCGTGGTGACGTAGTCAACGGAGGAATCAGAATACATGACGTTGATAATTGCGCATCGTGACGTCACAGCTGCCTAGCCAGTGCGATGATGTTTTCTGTCAACCGGAAGCTGTGAAGTGACGTCACGAGGCTGTTTCCAGGCAGAGGATAAAGAAACGCAGAGGGCAGGCGGTGGGCAGGTGAACGACTGGGCCTGAGTCACACAAACACACAGTACACACATACACATACACACACAAACACACAGTACACACACACAGTACACAAACACACAGTACACACACACAGTACACAAACACACATACACACAGTACACAAACACACATACACACAGTACACAAACACACATACACACAGTACACAAACACACATACACACAGTACACACAGTACACACATACACAGACACACAGTACACACAGTACACACACACAGTACACATATACACAGACACACAGTACACAAACACACATACACACAGTACACACACCTATACACACAGAGACACACACAGACAGAGACACACAGTACACACATACACACAGTACACACACATACACACACACACAGTACACACATACACACAGCTACACACACATACACACACACACAGACATACACACACAGACACACAGTACACACACACAGTACACACACACATACACACAGATACACAGTACACACACACACACAGTACACACACATACATACACATATACAGCTACACACCTACACCTACACACACAGACAGACACCTACACCTACACACACAGTACACACATACATACAGCTACATAGTACACACCTACACAGCTACACACACATACACACCTACACACAGCTACACACACACACACACACCCACACACACACCTACACACACACACAGACAGACACCTACACACACAGATACACAGTACACACACACAGAGTACACACATATACACACACACCTATACACACACATACACACACACAGCTACATAGTACACACCTTCACAGCTACACACACACATACACACCTACACAGCTACACACACAGCTACACACACACAGCTACACCTACACACACACAGCTACACCTACACACACAGACACACACACATACAGCTACATACACACTACACACACACCTACACACACAGACACACACACACCTACACACACAGACACACACACAGACACACACACACACCTACACATACACAGCTACACACACACAGCTACACACACAGCTACACACACAGACACACACACAGACACACACAGACACACACACAGACACACACACATACACACACAGACACATACACACACACACATACACAGCTACACACACACACAGATACACACACATACACACCTACATACACACACACAGACACACACACAGCTACACACACACATACACACACACATACACACATACACACACACAGATACACACACACAGATACACACACAGACACACACCTACACACACACAGATACACACACACACACAGCTACACACACATACACACACACAGACACACAGCTACCCCTACACACACACACACACAGACACCTACACCTACACACAGCTACACACACAGCTACACACACACATACACACCTACACAGACATACACAGACACACACACACAGACACACCTACACACACACCTACACACACAGCTACACACACACATAGACACACCTACACCTACACACAGCTACACACACAGCTACACACACACACAGCTACACACACACAGGTACACACACACACCTACACACACACCTACACCTACACACACAGCTACACACACACAGCTACACACACAGACACACATACACACACACAGCTACACACAGACACACCTACACACCTACACACACACACAGCTACACACACAAACAGCTACACACACAGCTACACACACACAGCTACACACCCCGCTACACACACACACAGCTACACACACACACACAGCTACACACACACCTACACACACACACAGCTACACACAGCTACACACACACAGCTACACACACAGCTACACACACACAGCTACACACACACACAGCTACACACACACACCTACATACACCTACACACAGCTACACACACACACCTACACACAGACACACCTACACACACACAGCTACACACACACCTACACACACAGCTACACACACACACTTACACACAGCTACACACACACACACACCTACACACACACAGCTACACACAGACACAGCTACACACACAGCTACACACCTACACACACCTACACACACAGCTACACACACAGCTACACACACACACCTACACACACACAGCTACACACAGACACACGTACACACACACCTACACACACAGCTACACACACAGCTGCACACACAGCTACACACACAGACACACACAGCTACACACCTAGACACAGCTACACACACCTACACACACACACCTACACACACACAGCTACATACACACAGACAGCTACACACACAGACAGCTACACACACACACACCTACACACACAGCTACACACACACAGCTACACACACACATACACAGATACACACCTACACACACACAGCTACACACACAGCTACAGACACAGCTACACACACAGCTACACACACAGCTACACACACAGCTACACACACACACAGCTACACACACACACACACAGCTACACACACACAGCTACACACACACAGCTACACACACACACACACAGCTACACACACAGACAACTACACACACACAGCTACACACACACACACAGCTACACACACAGCTACACACACAGCTACACACACAGACACACCTACACACACACACAGCTACACACACACAGCTACACACACACAGCTACACACACAGCTACACACACACACAGCTCACACCTACACCCCTACACACACACAGCTATACACACAGACACAGCTACACACACACCTACACACACACACAGACACACACAGACACACACAGCTACACACACAGCTACACACACACACACAGCTACACACACACCACACACAGCTACACACACATCTACACACACCTACACACACACAGCTACACACACACCTACACTTACACACAGCTACACACACACAGCTACACACACACACACAGCTACACACACACAGCTACACACACACACACCACACACAGTTACACACAGCTACACACACCTACACACACACAGCTACACACACACCTACACACACAGCTACACACACACACAGCTACACACACACACAGTCACACAGACACACACAGGCACACACAGACACACAAACACACACCTACAAACAGCTACACACACCTACACACACACACAGACACACACCTACACAATACCCACACACACACATGCAAACACACACCTACACACACCTACACACGGACACCACACACACCTACACACAGACACCTACACACACCTACACACACACCTACACACACCTACACACAGACACCACACACACCTACACACACACACAGACACACACCTACACACACACCTACACACACACCTAAACACAGGCACCACACACACCTACACACACACACACCTACAACACACACACCTACACACACACAGTCACACAGACACACACAGACACACAAACACACACACCTACAAACACCTACACACACACAGACACACACCTACACACACACAGACACACACCTACACAATACCCACACACACACACACACCTACACACACCTACACACAGACACCACACACACCTACACACACACAGACACACACCTACACACACACACCTACACACCTACACACACACCTAAACACAGACACCACACACACCTACACACACACACCTACAACACACACACCTACACCTACACACAGACACCACACACACCTACACACACACCTACACACACAGACACCTACACACAGACACACCTACACACACACCTACACACACCTACACCTACACACAGACACCACACACACCTACACACACACCTACACACACAGACACACCTACACACACACAAACACACAAACACGCACCACACACACCACAGACACACAAACACACACCACACACACACAGACACACACCTACACACACCTACACACAGACACCACACACACCTACACACACCTATAGACACACGCCTACACACACACACCTATACACACAGACACACCTACACACACAAACACACACCACACACACAGACACACACCTACAAACACCTACACACAGACACCACACACACCACACACACACCTACACACAGATACACACACACCACACAGATACACACACAGATACACACACAGATACACACAGACACCTAAACACACCACACACAGACACACACCTACACACCTACACAATACCTACACACACACAAACACACCTACACACACCTACACACAGACACCACACACCTACACACACACCTACACACACAGACACACACCTACACACAAATATACACCTACACACCTACACACACCTACACACAGACACCACACACACCTACACAAAGACACCACACACACCTACACACACACCTACACACCTACACACACAGACACCTACACACAGACACCTACACACACCTACACCTACACACACCTATACCTACACACAGACACCACACACACAGACACACCTACACACACACACACACAAACACACACCACACACACACAGACACCTACACACACACAGACACACCTACACACACCTACACCTACACACAGACACCACACACACCTACACACACACAGATACACAACACACACACACCTACACACACACAGACACACACACAGTCACACAGACACACACAGACACACACAGGCACACACCTACAAACACCTACACACAGACACCACACACACCTACACACACACACCTACACACACAGATACACACACACTGCACAGATACACACACAGATACACACACAGATACACACACAGATACACACAGACACCTACACACACACACCACACACACACAGACACACCACACACAGGCACACCACACACATTCACCACACACATTCACCACACACATTCACCACACAAACACATACCACACAGATACACACACAGATACACACCACACACCTACACACCACACACATTCACCACACACACAAACACATACCACACAGATACACACACAGATACACACAGATACACACACCACACACACACAGATACACACACAGACACCCACACAGACACACACACACAGATACACACACACAGACACACACATAGACACACACACAGATACACACACAGATACATACACACAGGTACATATACACAGATACACACACAGATACACACACAATATGCACACACAGATGCATACACAGATACACACACACACACAGATACACACACACACACAGATACACACAGATTCACACACAGATATACACACACACAGATACACACACAGATACACACACACAGATACACACAGATACACAGATAAACACACATACACAGATACACACACACAGATACACACACACAGACACACACACAGATACACACACAGACACACACACAGACACACACACAGAAACACACACACAGAAACACACACACAGATACACACACACAGATACACACACACACACAGATACACACACACACAGATACACACACACAGATACACACACAGATACACACATACACAGATACACACACACAGACACACACACAGATACACACACACAGATACACACACAGATACACACACACACAGATACACACACACACAGATACACACACACACACAGATACACACACACAGATACACACACAGATACACCACACACCACCATCTCTCTACCCCCTCTCTCTCTCCCCTCTGTGCCAGGAGTCGCATTGTCGTGCGTGGTGTGTGTGTGGTGTGTGTGGTGTGTGTGGTGTGTGTGTGGTGTGTGTGGTGTGTGTGGTGTGTGGGATGTGTGTGTGTGGTGTGTGGGATGTGTGGTGTGTGTGTGGGATGTGTGTGTGGTGTGTTTGTGTGTGGTGTGTGTGGGATGTGTGGTGTGTGTGTGGTGTGTGGGATGTGTGGTGTGTGTGTGGTGTGTGGGATGTGTGTGTGGTGTGTTTGTGTGTTGTGTGTGTGTGGGGTGTGGGATGTGTGTGTGGTGTGTGTGTGGGGTGTAGTGTGTGTGTGTGGTGTGTGTGTGGTGTGTGTGTGTGGTGTAAGTGTATGTGTGGTGTGTGTGTGTGGTGTGTGTGTGGGATGTGTGTGTGGTGTGTGTGTGGGGTGTAGTGTGTGTGTGTGGTGTGTGTGGTGTAAGTGTATGTGTGGTGTGTGTGTGTGGTGTGTGTGTTTGTGGTCTGTATGTGGTGTGTTTGGGGTGTGTGGGATGTGTGTGGTGTGTGTGTGGTGCGTGTGGTGTGTGTGTGGGGTGTAGTGTGTGTGTGGTGTGTGTGTGGTGTGTGTGGTGTAAGTATGTGTGGTGTGGTGTGTGTGGTCTGTATGTGGTGTGTTTGGGTGTGTGTGTGGTGTGTGTGTGGTGTTTGTAGGGTGTGTAGGGTGTGTGTGGTGTGTGGGATGTGTGTGTGGTGTGTGTGTGGTGTGTGTGTGGTGTGGTGTGTGTGTTGTGTGTGTTGTGTGTGTGTGTGTGGGATGTGTGTGTGGTGTGTGGGATGTGGTGTGTGGGATGTGTGTGTGGTGTGTGTGTGGTGTGTGTGGTGTGTGTGTGGGATGTGTGTGTGGTGTGTGTGTGTGGTGTGTGTGTGGGGTGTGTGTGTGGTGTGTGTGTGGTGTGTGTGGTGTGTGTGTGGTGTGTGTGTGGTGTGTGTGTGTGTGTGTGTGTGTGTGTGTGGTGTGTGTGTGCTGTGTGGTGTGTGTGTGGTGTGTGTGTGTGGTGTGTGTGGTGTGTGTGTGTGTGGTGTGTGTGTGTGGTGTGTGTGGGGTGTGTGTGGTGTGTATGGGTGGTGTGTGTGTGGTGTGCTTTTTTTACATCGTAGCTTAGTGGTAGTTAATTAATTGTACAAGACCTACATCTCTGCTTTATTGACCTGGTCAAGGCATATGATACCATCAGTAGGCCTGGGCTCTGGGTCGTTCTTCGTGCTTTTGGAGTACCTGACCCTCTGCTCACGATCATTAAGGACCTTCATGATGGTGAGCGGGCCCGGGTAAGACTACTTGGCCGGGAGTCGGAGCCATTCCCTGTACACCTTGGGGTGCGACAGGGATGTCCTCTGGCTCCCACATTATTTAACATCTATTTTGACCACGTAGTTCGTGAAGCCTTCAATAGCTGTACCGGGGGAATCTCCATCTGGTACAGATATAATGGGAGGCTAATCGATGCCCGGGTGCGGTCAAGGGATGGCTCCCCATTGCTCAACCACGTTATGTATGCTGATTTGGTAATAGCTGCTCATTCAGAGGAGGAGTTGGAGACGCTGCTGCTGAGACTGGAGCGTGCCACTAAGAGGTGGGGCCTTACCATCAGCCCCACCAAAACTAAACACCTGCCTGGGTAGTTTGTACCATCGGACACTCCACCCCCACAACTCCCAATCGGTAATGGGGCAGTTGTGGAGAGAGTGGAGAGTTTCCCATACCTGGGCAGTGTGCTCATGACCGGCTCCGGTTTGACAGCAGAGGTCTCACTCCGAATCAGTCGAGCGGCAATATCTTTTCATCGGCTGCGTAACGCTGTGTGGAAGCTACCTGGTCTGTCGCTCCGCACTAAGCTTCAGGTCTTCTCGGCCACGGTCATTCCCTCCCTTCTCTACGCTTGCGAAACGTGGACCCCCCTAATGGAGCATCTTCGCCGATTGTAAACATTTAGGCTGGCCTGCCTACGATCCATCCTGGGTTTAACCAGGCTGGATTGTGTGAGGAGCTCACAAATCCTTGAAATATCTGTCCATCTGTGAGCTCCTCCGGCAGGCAAGGCTGCGTTGGCTGGGTAATGTCGCCTGCATGCCCAGCCACCGCATGCCAAAACAGCTTTTGTTTGGCCGGATCGAGGGGGCTAAACGGGCGCGGCACGGGCTAGAGAAGAGATGGAGTGATGTGGTACAGGAGGACGTGGAGCTGAGTGGACTTGCCGATGACCGGTACCAGCGGTGTCAAGATCGGCCTCTGTGGAGGAGGCTCGTGAAGGACGCTACTGGGCAGTTGGAGGTAGTCGCCCTCCAACAACAACGGAGGGCGGAGGAGCGACGCTCACAACAACGAGCGGAGCGCCGGGTGGCTAAAGCACAGCAGGTTGGCACAGTAGGGGGCACAGGTGGTGCATCAGCCAGTCATCTCAGTCAGTCGACCCGTGGCACCTGGGTCTGCCCCGTGACCTCCTGCCAGCGGGCGTTCGACACTTCACGTGGCCTCAGGGTGCACATGGCCTGGCACAAGCGTCGTGGTGACGTCACCACCACTTAGTGTTGAATGGTGGTTGTTGGTTGAATTAATGAGTTGGTGAATGAACGAGTGGGTGATTGACAGTCTGTGTAGCACTGAGGGAGAAAAAGACGGCCGGGCATAGTAGTGTAGTGTGTAGTGTAGTAGTTAATGCAGTAGTTGATTCCTTGCAAGAGCTATAATCCATTTGACGATTGAACATCTCAACGCAACCCCCGTCTCATTGCTGCCAGCAAGGGTAGAACGCTCGATTCCCGTCGTTGATGCTCGCAGCAGAGCCGATCCGGCCGCCCGCACGGCGGCTCGTGTCCAATGCCGCCGGCGTGCGTCTGAGTGTTCACCGCAACTTCCTTGGGATAAAAACACCGGAAATCTTCTTCCTCCCCCCCCTCCTCCTCGTATTTCCGCGTAGGACCGTTCCCGCTACAACGTCCCCCCCCTCCCCACCGTTCCCGCTACAACGTCCCCCCCCTCCCACCGTTCCCGCTACAACGTCCCCCCACTCCCACCGTTCCCGCTACAACGTCCCCCCCCTCCCCACCGTTCCCGCTACAACGTCCCCCCCCTCCCCACCGTTCCCGCTACAACGTCCCTCCCCTCCCGCCGTTCCCGCTACAACGTCCCCCCCCTCCCCACCGTTCCCGCTACAACGTCCCCCCCCTCCCCACCGTTCCCGCTACAACGTCCCCCCCCCTCCCACCGTTCCCGCTACAACGTCCCCCCCCCTCCCACCGTTCCCGCTACAACGTCCCCCCCCTCCCCACCGTTCCCGCTACAACGTCCCTCCCCTCCCCACCGTTCCCGCTACAACGTCCCCCCCCCCTCCCACCGTTCCCGCTACAACGTCCCCCCCCTCCCACCGTTCCCGCTACAACGTCCCCCTCCACACCGTTCCCGCTACAACGTCCCCCCCCTCCCACCGTTCCCGCTACAACGTCCCCCCACTCCCACCGTTCCCGCTACAACGTCCCCCCCCTCCCCACCGTTCCCGCTACAACGTCCCCCCCCTCCCACCGTTCCCGCTACAACGTCCCCACCTCCCCCTCCCCACCGTTCCCGCTACAACGTCCCCCCCCTCCCCACCGTTCCCGCTACAACGTCCCCCCCCTCCCCACAGTTCCCGCTACAACGTCCCCCCCCTCCCCACCGTTCCCGCTACAACGTCCCCCCCCTCCCACCGTTCCCGCTACAACGTCCCCCCCCCTCCTCCCCACAGTTCCCGCTACAACGTCCCCCCCCCTCCCCGCCCCTTCCCGCCAACCCTTCCCCCCCCCCCAGCGACGTCCAGCGTCCCCGCCATGGAGCGCCGTCGCCGCCCTCCCGGCACCGCCACCGGCACCGCCGCCTCCTCCGGTGCCAGCGTTGCCGGTGGTGCCGCCGTCGGCGTCGGTGCCACCGCGACCAAGTGGCACCAGTGCGGCCGCTGCCCGTACGGCACCCGCCGGAAGGCGCACATGCGCATCCACCTGCGCGTGCACACGGGCGAGCGGCCCTTCGTGTGCACCGTCTGCTGGAAGGAGTTCACGCAGCTGGGCAGCCTGCAGCGGCACCAGCGCACGCACACCAGCGAGCAGCCCTTCAAGTGCGCCGCCTGCGGCCGCGCCTTCACCCAGCTGGGCAACCTCAAGCGGCACCAGCGGACCCACACGGGCGACCGGCCCTTCGGCTGCGCCGAGTGCGGCCGCGCCTTCGCCGCGTCGTCCCACCTGCGGCGCCACGGGGCCGTGCACGCGCCCGACCGGCCCTTCCGCTGCGGCGAGTGCGGCAAGGGCTTCGGGCACGCGAGGGCGCTAGCGCGGCACCGCAAGCGCCACGCCGTCGGCGTCGGCGAGGTGGGGGGTGGGGAGGTGAAGGAGGAGGTGGAGATGAAGGAGAAGGAGGTGAAGGAGGAGAAGGAGGAGGAGAAGGAGGAGAAGGAGGTGAAGGAGGAGGAGGAGGAGAAGGAGGAGGAGCTGAGGAAAGTGGCGGATGCCGAGGGGAGCCGGACTGCCGCTGACGGAGAGGCCGCAGGACGAGGAGAGACGGAGGAGGAGGAGGAAGAGGAGGAGGAGGAGGAAGACGATGGAGACGATGGAGACATCGGAGACAGCGGAGACAGCGGAGATGAAGGAGAGGAAGGAGGGGAAGGAGAGGAGGAGGAAGGAGAGGAGGAGGAGGAAGGAGAGGAGGAGGAGGAGGAAGGAGGTGGCGGCTGCGGTAGCGGCGGGCGACGTTGATCCACGTTGGCACCACAAGGAGGGGCGGACCGGAAATGAGACACGGAGGAGGAGGAGGAGGAGGAGCCACGGAGGAGACAATGGGGGAGGAGCCACGGAGGAGGAGGAGCCACGGAGGAGGAGCCAAGGGAGGAGGAGCCACGGAGGAAAGCAATGGGGGAGAAGCCACGGAGGAGGAGGAGCCACGGAGGAGACGAAGGGGGAGGAGCCACGGAGGAAACAAAGGGGGAGGAGCCACGGAGGAGAGAAAGGGGGAGGAGCCACGGAGGAGGAGACAAAGGGGGAGGAGCCATGGTGGAGACAAAGGGGGAGGAGCCACGGAGGAGGAGACAAAGGGGGAGGAGTCACGGAGGAGGAGTCAAAGGGGGAGGAGGGGGACACGAGACAGAAGAAGATGGCGGTGATGATGGTGGCGGTGATGATGGCGATGGCGGTGATGATGATGGTGATGATGATGATGGTGATGATGATGTTGGTGATGATGATGGCGATGATGATGGTGGCGGTGAAGGAGAAATGTGATGGAGGTGGTGGCGGTTCTCCTGGCTCGGTAGCCAGGAGAGATGTTGACTACCTCGCCTGGTCTACAGGAGGTCGTGGGTTCAATGCTGAGATGTTGACTACCTCGCCTGGTCTACAGGAGGTCGTGGGTTCAATGCTGAGATGTTGACTACCTCGCCTGGTGTACAGGAGGTCGTGGGTTCAATGTTGAGATGTTGACTACCTCGCCTGGTGTACAGGAGGTCGTGGGTTCAATGCTGAGATGTTGACTACCTCGCCTGGTGTACAGGAGGTCGTGGGTTCAATGCTGAGATGTTGACTACCTCGCCTGGTGTACAGGAGAGTCGTGGGTTCAATGTTGAGATGTTGACCACCTCGCCTGGTGTACAGGAGGTCGTGGGCTAGACGTTGATATGTTGACCACCTCGCCTGGTGTACAGGAGGTTGACCCTGACGATGCTGCCGCTGTATCTCTGGAGTGGTTGAGTGGATTTGACTCCAACTCCTCCGTTCCCCCTCCCCCCTCCATGTCTCTATGGGTACCTGTGGGTCTCTGGGTACCTGTGGGTACCTGTGGGTCTTTATGGGTCTCTTTATGGGTCTCTATGGGTACCTGTGGGTCCCTGTGGGTCTCTGGGTACCTGTGGGTCTCTGTGGGTCCCTGTGGGTCTCTATGGGTACCTGTGGGTCTCTGTGGGTCCCTGTGGGTCTCTATGGGTACCTGTGGGTCTCTGTGGGTACCTGTGGGTCTCTCTATGGGGCTCTATGGGTACCTGTGGGTCTCTATGGGTACCTGTGGGTCTCTATGGGTACCTGTGGGTCTCTGTGGGTCCCTGTGGGTCTCTGTGGGTCTCTATGGGTCTCTGTGGGTACCTGTGGGTCTCTCTATGGGTCTCTATGGGCACCTGTGGGTCTCTATGGGTACCTTTGGGTCTCTATGGGTACCTGTGGGTCTCTATGGGTATCCTGTGGATCTCTATGGGTACCTGTGGGTCTCTGTGCGTCTCTATGGGTCTTTGTGGGTACCTGTGGGTCTCTATGGGTACCTGTGGATCTTTATGGGTACCTGTGGGTCTCTATGGGTCTCTATGGGTACCTGTGGGTCTCTATGGGTACCTGTGGGTCTCTATGGGTACCTGTGGGTCTCTATGGGTCTCTATGGGTACCTGTGGGTCTCTTTAGGGGCCTACTATTAGTCGTTTTTAGTTTATTTACTCTTATAAAACTACTTCTAGTGTTTTTTTAAATTAAAACTACTAGTAGTTACTATTTTTTATTTTATTAAAGTGAATAAAATAAAATAAAAACTACCAGCAGTTTAATAAAACCTACTTCTTTAATGAAACCCCGCCACTTTTTTCAAATTGTTCTTGCCGTGGTTTTCACCACCTGATGATGATTGCTTCTTGTGTTGCAGGCGAAACGTCGTGAGAATTTTATTGTTTTATATTTTTATTATTTTATTGTTTCCCCTTCTAACGCGGCGGTGACTTTGCCGAAAGAACCAAGAATAATAATTTTATTGTTTTATATTTTTATTATTTTATTGTTTCCCTATCTAACGCGGTGGTGACTTTACCGAAAGAACCATGAATAATAATTTTAATGTTTTACAATTATTTTATTGTTTTATATTCTTTTTATTTTATTGTTTCCCCTTCTAAACGTGGTGGTGACTTTACTCAAAGAACCAATAATATTAATCCCTGCAGACACGAAAGCTTTAAATCAAGACATGAACTTAGTTTAGTTTTAGTGTGGGTCTCGATGAGTGGCTCGCTGCATCTATGAATCTCTGTGGTTCTGTACGAGTCTCTGAATCTCCGTGGGTCTCTATGAGTACGGGTGTCTCTATGGGTCTCTATGGGTCTCTGTGAGTCACTGAGTCTCTATGGGTCTCTGTGAGTCTCTATGGGTCTCTGTGAGTCACTGAGTCTCTATGGGTCTCTGTGAGTCTCTGAGTCTCTATGGGTCTCTGTGAGTCACTGAGTCTCTATGGGTCTCTGTGAGTCTCTATGGGTCTCTGTGAGTCACTGAGTCTCTATGGGTCTCTGTGAGTCACTGAGTCTCTATGGGTCTCTGTGAGTCTCTGAGTCTCTATGGGTCTCTATGGGTCTCTGTGAGTCTCTATGGGTCTCTGTGAGTCACTGAGTCTCTATGGGTCTCTGTGAGTCACTGAGTCTCTATGGGTCTCTGTGAGTCTCTGAGTCTCTATGGGTCTCTATGGGTCTCTGTGAGTCACTGAGTCTCTATGGGTCTCTGTGAGTCTCTATGGGTCTCTGTGAGTCTCTGAGTCTCTATGGGTCTCTGTGAGTTTCTGAGTCTCTATGGGTCTCTGTGAGTCACTGAGTCTCTATGGGTCTCTGTGAGTCTCTATGGGTCTCTGTGAGTCACTGAGTCTCTATGGGTCTCTGTGAGTCTCTGAGTCTCTATGGGTCTCTATGGGTCTCTGTGAGTCTCTATGGGTCTCTGTGAGTCACTGAGTCTCTATGGGTCTCTGTGAGTCTCTGAGTCTCTATGGGTCTCTATGGGTCTCTGTGAGTCACTGAGTCTCTATGGGTCTCTGTGAGTCTCTATGGGTCTCTGTGAGTCACTGAGTCTCTATGGGTCTCTGTGAGTCTCTGAGTCTCTATGGGTCTCTATGGGTCTCTGTGAGTCTCTATGGGTCTCTGTGAGTCACTGAGTCTCTATGGGTCTCTGTGAGTCACTGAGTCTCTATGGGTCTCTGTGAGTCTCTGAGTCTCTATGGGTCTCTATGGGTCTCTGTGAGTCACTGAGTCTCTATGGGTCTCTGTGAGTCTCTATGGGTCTCTGTGAGTCTCTGAGTCTCTATGGGTCTCTGTGAGTCTCTGAGTCTCTATGGGTCTCTGTGAGTCACTGAGTCTCTATGGGTCTCTGTGAGTCTCTATGGGTCTCTGTGAGTCACTGAGTCTCTATGGGTCTCTGAGTCTCTGAGTCTCTATGGGTCTCTATGGGTCTCTGTGAGTCTCTATGGGTCTCTGTGAGTCACTGAGTCTCTATGGGTCTCTGTGAGTCACTGAGTCTCTATGGGTCTCTGTGAGTCTCTGAGTCTCTATGGGTCTCTATGGGTCTCTGTGAGTCACTGAGTCTCTATGGGTCTCTGTGAGTCTCTATGGGTCTCTGTGAGTCTCTGAGTCTCTATGGGTCTCTGTGAGTCTCTGAGTCTCTATGGGTCTCTGTGAGTCTCTATGGGTCTCTGTGAGTCACTGAGTCTCTATGGGTCTCTGTGAGTCTCTGAGTCTCTATGGGTCTCTATGGGTCTCTGTGAGTCACTGAGTCTCTATGGGTCTCTGTGAGTCTCTATGGGTCTCTGTGAGTCTCTGAGTCTCTATGGGTCTCTGTGAGTCTCTGAGTCTCTATGGGTCTCTGTGAGTCTCTATGGGTCTCTGTGAGTCACTGAGTCTCTATGGGTCTCTGTGAGTCTCTGAGTCTCTATGGGTCTCTATGGGTCTCTGTGAGTCACTGAGTCTCTATGGGTCTCTGTGAGTCTCTATGGGTCTCTGTGAGTCACTGAGTCTCTATGGGTCTCTGTGAGTCACTGAGTCTCTATGGGTCTCTATGGGTTTCTGTGAGTCACTGAGTCTCTATGGGTCTCTGTGCGTCTCTATGAGTGACTATGAATCTCTGTGAGTCTCTGTGGGTGTCTAAGTCTTTGTGGGTCTCTGTGGGTCTCTGTAAGTCTCTGAGTCTCTGAGTTTCTATGAGTGACTATGAGTCTGTGGGTTTCTATGGGTGACTATGAGTGACTATGAGTGACTATGAGTGACTATGACTATGAGTGACTATGAGTGACTCTGAGTACAGGGGGGGTGGTCTCAACAGCTCTTCACGTTCGGTACGTTTGGCTTCCGTGACCGGCAACACTTTGGTGGCCGGAGAGAATGGAGGAGGTGGTGGTGGTGGTGGTGGCGGTGGTGGTGGCGATGGTGGCGATGGTGGTGATGGTGGTGGTGGCGATGGTAGTGGTGGCGATGGTGGCGATGGTGGTGGTGGCGATGGTGGCGATGGCGGTGGTGGCGATGGTGGCGATGGTGGCGATGGCGATGGTGGCGATGGTGGCGATGGTGGTGTTGGTGGTGGTGGCGATGGCGGTGGTGGCGATGGTAGTGGTGGCGATGGTAGTGGTGGCGATGGTGGCGATGGCGATGGTGGTGATGGTGGTGTTGGTGGTGGTGGCGATGGTGGCGATGGTAGTGGTGGCGATGGTGGCGATGGCGGTGGTGGCGATGGGTGGTGGTGGCGATGGCAGTGGTGATGGCGATGGCGGTGGTGGCGATGGGTGATGGTGGCGGTGGGTGATGGTAGCGGTGGTGGTGCCGATGACGCCCTCCGAGGCCTTTAACAGAGAGGAGAAATAAAAGATTGAATCCACGCCCCCCCGCCTGGCCGTCTGCAGCTCCCTCGCGCTCCTCCCGAAGCGGACAGAACTCCGTTCCGGATCGGGGTCAAACCGTTCCCTGCGACCGCCGCTGACCCGGAAATCCGCCCTGGGACAAAGGTGGCCACCAGCTCGCTGGGCCGCTGATCCCTTCAGTATTCTCGCATCGCTCAATCTCACCACGCTTCTGTGTGTGTCCCCCTCTCTCTGTTCCTCGTCCATCGCTCACCACGCTTCTGTGTGTCTCTCTCTGTCTGTCTGTGTCGGATTCTCAATCGCTAAGTTCCCAGTCTTCGCCGTGTCTCTCTCTGTCTGTCTGTGTCGGATTCTCAATCGCTAAGTTCCCAGTCTTCGCTGTGTCTCTGTCTGTCTGTGTCGGATTCTCAATCGCTAAGATCCCAGTCTTCGCCGTGTCTCTCTCTGTCTGTCTGTGTCGGATTCTCAATCGCTAAGTTCCCAGTCTTCGCTGTGTCTCTTGTCTGTGTCGGATTCTCAATCGCTAAGTTCCCAGTCTTCGCTGTGTCTCTCTGTCTGTCTGTGTCGGATTCTCAATCGCTAAGTTCCCAGTCTTCGCTGTGTCTCTCTCTGTCTGTCTGTGTCGGATTCTCAATCGCTAAGTTCCCAGTCTTCGCCGTGTCTCTGTCTGTATGTGTCGGATTCTCAATCGCTAAGTTCCCAGTCTTCGCTGTGTCTCTCTCTGTCTGTATGTGTCGGATTCTCAATCGCTAAGTTCCCAGTCTTCGCTGTGTCTCTCTCTGTCTGTCTGTGTCGGATTCTCAATCGCTAAGTTCCCAGTCTTCACTGTGTCTCTCTGTCTGTCTGTGTCGGATTCTCAATCGCTAAGTTCCCAGTCTTCACTGTGTCTCTCTCTGTCTGTCTGTGTTGGATTCTCAATCGCTAAGTTCCCAGTCTTCGCCGTGTCTCTGTCTGTGTCGGATTCTCAATCGCTAAGTTCCCAGTCTTCGCTGTGTCTCTGTCTGTCTGTCTGTGTCGGATTCTCAATCGCTAAGTTCCCAGTCTTGGCTGTGTCTCTCTGTCTGTGTCGGATTCTCAATCGCTAAGTTCCCAGTCTTCGCTGTGTCTCTGTCTGTCTGTGTCGGATTCTCAATCGCTAAGTTCCCAGTCTTCGCTGTGTCTCTGTCTGTCTGTGTCGGATTCTCAATCGCTAAGTTCCCAGTCTTCACTGTGTCTCTCTGTCTGTCTGTGTCGGATTCTCAATCGCTAAGTTCCCAGTCTTCGCCGTGTCTCTGTCTCTCTGTCTGTGTCGGATTCTCAATCGCTAAGTTCCCAGTCTTCGCCTTGTCTCTGTCTGTGTCAGATTCTCAATCGCTAAGTTCCCAGTCTTCGCTGTGTCTCTGTCTCTCTGTCTGTGTCGGATTCTCAATCGCTAAGTTCCCAGTCTTCGCTGTGTCTCTCTCTGTCTGTCTGTGTCGGATTCTCAATCGCTAAGTTCCCAGTCTTCACTGTGTCTCTCTCTCTGTCTGTGTCGGATTCTCAATCGCTAAGTTCCCAGTCTTCGCTGTGTCTCTGTCTATGTCGGATTCTCAATCGCTAAGTTCTCAGTCTTCGCCGTGTCTCTCTGTCTGTCTGTGTCGGATTCTCAATCGCTAAGTTCCCAGTCTTTGCCGTGTCTCTCTCTGTCTGTGTGTGTCGGATTCTCAATCGCTAAGTTCCCAGTCATCGCTGTGTCTCTCTGTCTGTGTCGGATTCTCAATTGCTAAGTTCCCAGTCTTCGCTGTCTCTCTGTCTGTCTGTGTCGGATTCTCAATCGCTAAGTTCCCAGTCTTCGCTGTGTCTCTCTCTGTCTGTCTGTGTCGGATTCTCAATCGCTAAGTTCCCAGTCTTCGCCGTGTCTCTGTCTGTGTCGGATTCTCAATCGCTAAGTTCCCAGTCTTCGCTGTGTCTCTGTCTGTCTGTCTGTGTCGGATTCTCAATCGCTAAGTTCCCAGTCTTGGCTGTGTCTCTCTGTCTGTGTCGGATTCTCAATCGCTAAGTTCCCAGTCTTCGCTGTGTCTCTGTCTGTCTGTGTCGGATTCTCAATCGCTAAGTTCCCAGTCTTCGCTGTGTCTCTGTCTGTCTGTGTCGGATTCTCAATCGCTAAGTTCCCAGTCTTCACTGTGTCTCTCTGTCTGTCTGTGTCGGATTCTCAATCGCTAAGTTCCCAGTCTTCGCCGTGTCTCTGTCTCTCTGTCTGTGTCGGATTCTCAATCGCTAAGTTCCCAGTCTTCGCCTTGTCTCTGTCTGTGTCAGATTCTCAATCGCTAAGTTCCCAGTCTTCGCTGTGTCTCTGTCTCTCTGTCTGTGTCGGATTCTCAATCGCTAAGTTCCCAGTCTTCGCTGTGTCTCTCTCTGTCTGTCTGTGTCGGATTCTCAATCGCTAAGTTCCCAGTCTTCACTGTGTCTCTCTCTCTGTCTGTGTCGGATTCTCAATCGCTAAGTTCCCAGTCTTCGCTGTGTCTCTGTCTATGTCGGATTCTCAATCGCTAAGTTCTCAGTCTTCGCCGTGTCTCTCTGTCTGTCTGTGTCGGATTCTCAATCGCTAAGTTCCCAGTCTTTGCCGTGTCTCTCTCTGTCTGTGTGTGTCGGATTCTCAATCGCTAAGTTCCCAGTCATCGCTGTGTCTCTCTGTCTGTGTCGGATTCTCAATTGCTAAGTTCCCAGTCTTCGCTGTCTCTCTGTCTGTCTGTGTCGGATTCTCAATCGCTAAGTTCCCAGTCTTCGCTGTGTCTCTCTCTGTCTGTCTGTGTCGGATTCTCAATCGCTAAGTTCCCAGTCTTTGCCGTGTCTCTCTCTGTCTGTCTGTGTCGGATTCTCAATCGCTAAGTTCCCAGTCTTCGCCTTGTCTCTGTCTGTGTCAGATTCTCAATCGCTAAGTTATCAGTCTTCGCTGTGTCTGTTTCTGTCTCTCTATCTGTCTGTGTCGGATTCTCAATCGCTAAGTTCCCAGTCTTCACTGTGTCTCTCTGTCTGTCTGTGTCGGATTCTCAATCGCTAAGTTCCCAGTCTTCGCTGTGTCTCTCTCTGTCTGTCTGTGTCGGATTCTCAATCGCTAAGTTCCCAGTCTTCGCTGTGTCTCTCTCTGTCTGTCTGTGTCGGATTCTCAATCGCTAAGTTCCCAGTCTTCACTGTGTCTGTCTCTGTCTGTGTCGGATTCTCAATCGCTAAGTTCCCAGTCTTCGCTGTGTCTCTCTCTGTGTCAGATTCTCAATCGCTAAGTTCCCAGTCTTCGCTGTGTCTCTCTGTCTGTCTGTGTCGGATTCTCAATCGCTAAGTTCCCAGTCTTCGCCGTGTCTCTCTCTGTCTGTGTCGGATTCTAAATCGATAAGTTCCCAGTCTTCGCCGTGTCTCTGTCTGTGTCGGATTCTCAATCGCTAAGTTCCCAGTCTTCGCTGTGTCTGTCTCTGTCTCTCTGTCTGTGTCGGATTCTCAATCGCTAACTTCCCAGTCTTCGCTGTGTCTCTCTCTGTCTGTGTCGGATTCTCAATCGCTAAGTTCCCAGTCTTCGCTGTGTCTCTGTCTGTCTGTCTGTGTCGGATTCTCAATCGCTAAGTTCCCAGTCTTCGCCGTGTCTCTCTCTGTCTGTCTGTGTCAGATTCTCAATCGCTAAGTTCCCAGTCTTCGCTGTCTCTCTCTGTCTGTGTCGGATTCTAAATCGATAAGTTCCCAGTCTTCACTGTGTCTCTGTCTGTGTCGGATTCTCAATCGCTAAGTTCCCAGTCTTCACTGTGTCTCTGTCTGTGTCGGATTCTCAATCGCTAAGTTCCCAGTCTTCACTGTGTCTCTCTCTGTCTCTCTGTCTGTGTGTGTCGGATTCTCAATCGCTAAGTTCCCAGTCTTTGCTGTGTCTCTGTCTGTGTCGGATTCTCAATCGCTAAGTTCCCAGTCTTCGCTGTGTCTCTGTCTGTCTGTCTGTGTCGGATTCTCAATCGCTAAGTTCCCAGTCTTCGCTGTGTCTGTCTCTGTCTGTCTATGTCGGATTCTCAATCGCTAAGTTCCCAGTCTTCGCCTTGTCTCTGTCTGTGTCAGATTCTCAATCGCTAAGTTCCCAGTCTTCGCTGTGTCTCTGTCTGTGTCGGATTCTCAATCGCTAAATTCCCAGTCTTCGCTGTGTCTCTGTCTGTCTGTCTGTGTCGGATTCTCAATCGCTAAGTTCCCAGTCTTCACTGTGTCTCTGTCTGTCTGTGTCGGATTCTCAATCGCTAAGTTCCCAGTCTTCGCTGTGTCTCTGTCTGTCTGTGTCGGATTCTCAATCACTAAGTTCCCAGTCTTCACTGTGTCTCTCTGTCTGTGTCGGATTCTCAATCGCTAAGTTCCCAGTCTTCGCTGTGTCTCTGTCTGTGTCGGATTCTCAATCGCTAAGTTCCCAGTCTTCGCTGTGTCTCTGTCTATGTCGGATTCTCAATCGCTAAGTTCTCAGTCTTCGCCGTGTCTCTCTGTCTGTCTGTGTCGGATTCTCAATCGCTAAGTTCCCAGTCTTTGCCGTGTCTCTCTCTGTCTGTGTGTGTCGGATTCTCAATCGCTAAGTTCCCAGTCATCGCTGTGTCTCTCTGTCTGTGTCGGATTCTCAATTGCTAAGTTCCCAGTCTTCGCTGTCTCTCTGTCTGTCTGTGTCGGATTCTCAATCGCTAAGTTCCCAGTCTTCGCTGTGTCTCTCTCTGTCTGTCTGTGTCGGATTCTCAATCGCTAAGTTCCCAGTCTTTGCCGTGTCTCTCTCTGTCTGTCTGTGTCGGATTCTCAATCGCTAAGTTCCCAGTCTTCGCCTTGTCTCTGTCTGTGTCAGATTCTCAATCGCTAAGTTATCAGTCTTCGCTGTGTCTGTTTCTGTCTCTCTATCTGTCTGTGTCGGATTCTCAATCGCTAAGTTCCCAGTCTTCACTGTGTCTCTCTGTCTGTCTGTGTCGGATTCTCAATCGCTAAGTTCCCAGTCTTCGCTGTGTCTCTCTCTGTCTGTCTGTGTCGGATTCTCAATCGCTAAGTTCCCAGTCTTCGCTGTGTCTCTCTCTGTCTGTCTGTGTCGGATTCTCAATCGCTAAGTTCCCAGTCTTCACTGTGTCTGTCTCTGTCTGTGTCGGATTCTCAATCGCTAAGTTCCCAGTCTTCGCTGTGTCTCTCTCTGTGTCAGATTCTCAATCGCTAAGTTCCCAGTCTTCGCTGTGTCTCTCTGTCTGTCTGTGTCGGATTCTCAATCGCTAAGTTCCCAGTCTTCGCCGTGTCTCTCTCTGTCTGTGTCGGATTCTCAATCGCTAAGTTCCCAGTCTTCGCTGTGTCTGTCTCTGTCTCTCTGTCTGTGTCGGATTCTCAATCGCTAACTTCCCAGTCTTCGCTGTGTCTCTCTCTGTCTGTGTCGGATTCTCAATCGCTAAGTTCCCAGTCTTCGCTGTGTCTCTGTCTGTCTGTCTGTGTCGGATTCTCAATCGCTAAGTTCCCAGTCTTCGCCGTGTCTCTCTCTGTCTGTCTGTGTCAGATTCTCAATCGCTAAGTTCCCAGTCTTCGCTGTCTCTCTCTGTCTGTGTCGGATTCTAAATCGATAAGTTCCCAGTCTTCACTGTGTCTCTGTCTGTGTCGGATTCTCAATCGCTAAGTTCCCAGTCTTCACTGTGTCTCTGTCTGTGTCGGATTCTCAATCGCTAAGTTCCCAGTCTTCACTGTGTCTGTCTCTGTCTCTCTGTCTGTGTCGGATTCTCAATCGCTAACTTCCCAGTCTTCGCTGTGTCTCTCTCTGTCTGTGTCGGATTCTCAATCGCTAAGTTCCCAGTCTTCGCTGTGTCTCTGTCTGTCTGTCTGTGTCGGATTCTCAATCGCTAAGTTCCCAGTCTTCGCCGTGTCTCTCTCTGTCTGTCTGTGTCAGATTCTCAATCGCTAAGTTCCCAGTCTTCGCTGTCTCTCTCTGTCTGTGTCGGATTCTAAATCGATAAGTTCCCAGTCTTCACTGTGTCTCTGTCTGTGTCGGATTCTCAATCGCTAAGTTCCCAGTCTTCACTGTGTCTCTGTCTGTGTCGGATTCTCAATCGCTAAGTTCCCAGTCTTCACTGTGTCTCTCTCTGTCTCTCTGTCTGTGTGTGTCGGATTCTCAATCGCTAAGTTCCCAGTCTTTGCTGTGTCTCTGTCTGTGTCGGATTCTCAATCGCTAAGTTCCCAGTCTTCGCTGTGTCTCTGTCTGTCTGTCTGTGTCGGATTCTCAATCGCTAAGTTCCCAGTCTTCGCTGTGTCTGTCTCTGTCTGTCTATGTCGGATTCTCAATCGCTAAGTTCCCAGTCTTCGCCTTGTCTCTGTCTGTGTCAGATTCTCAATCGCTAAGTTCCCAGTCTTCGCTGTGTCTCTGTCTGTGTCGGATTCTCAATCGCTAAATTCCCAGTCTTCGCTGTGTCTCTGTCTGTCTGTGTCGGATTCTCAATCGCTAAGTTCCCAGTCTTCACTGTGTCTCTGTCTGTCTGTGTCGGATTCTCAATCGCTAAGTTCCCAGTCTTCGCTGTGTCTCTGTCTGTCTGTGTCGGATTCTCAATCACTAAGTTCCCAGTCTTCACTGTGTCTCTCTGTCTGTGTCGGATTCTCAATCGCTAAGTTCCCAGTCTTCGCTGTGTCTCTGTCTGTGTCGGATTCTCAATCGCTAAGTTCCCAGTCTTCGCTGTGTCTCTGTCTATGTCGGATTCTCAATCGCTAAGTTCTCAGTCTTCGCCGTGTCTCTCTGTCTGTCTGTGTCGGATTCTCAATCGCTAAGTTCCCAGTCTTTGCCGTGTCTCTCTCTGTCTGTGTGTGTCGGATTCTCAATCGCTAAGTTCCCAGTCATCGCTGTGTCTCTCTGTCTGTGTCGGATTCTCAATTGCTAAGTTCCCAGTCTTCGCTGTCTCTCTGTCTGTCTGTGTCGGATTCTCAATCGCTAAGTTCCCAGTCTTCGCTGTGTCTCTCTCTGTCTGTCTGTGTCGGATTCTCAATCGCTAAGTTCCCAGTCTTTGCCGTGTCTCTCTCTGTCTGTCTGTGTCGGATTCTCAATCGCTAAGTTCCCAGTCTTCGCCTTGTCTCTGTCTGTGTCAGATTCTCAATCGCTAAGTTATCAGTCTTCGCTGTGTCTGTTTCTGTCTCTCTATCTGTCTGTGTCGGATTCTCAATCGCTAAGTTCCCAGTCTTCACTGTGTCTCTCTGTCTGTCTGTGTCGGATTCTCAATCGCTAAGTTCCCAGTCTTCGCTGTGTCTCTCTCTGTCTGTCTGTGTCGGATTCTCAATCGCTAAGTTCCCAGTCTTCGCTGTGTCTCTCTCTGTCTGTCTGTGTCGGATTCTCAATCGCTAAGTTCCCAGTCTTCACTGTGTCTGTCTCTGTCTGTGTCGGATTCTCAATCGCTAAGTTCCCAGTCTTCGCTGTGTCTCTCTCTGTGTCAGATTCTCAATCGCTAAGTTCCCAGTCTTCGCTGTGTCTCTCTGTCTGTCTGTGTCGGATTCTCAATCGCTAAGTTCCCAGTCTTCGCCGTGTCTCTCTCTGTCTGTGTCGGATTCTAAATCGATAAGTTCCCAGTCTTCGCCGTGTCTCTGTCTGTGTCGGATTCTCAATCGCTAAGTTCCCAGTCTTCGCTGTGTCTGTCTCTGTCTCTCTGTCTGTGTCGGATTCTCAATCGCTAACTTCCCAGTCTTCGCTGTGTCTCTCTCTGTCTGTGTCGGATTCTCAATCGCTAAGTTCCCAGTCTTCGCTGTGTCTCTGTCTGTCTGTCTGTGTCGGATTCTCAATCGCTAAGTTCCCAGTCTTCGCCGTGTCTCTCTCTGTCTGTCTGTGTCAGATTCTCAATCGCTAAGTTCCCAGTCTTCGCTGTCTCTCTCTGTCTGTGTCGGATTCTAAATCGATAAGTTCCCAGTCTTCACTGTGTCTCTGTCTGTGTCGGATTCTCAATCGCTAAGTTCCCAGTCTTCACTGTGTCTCTGTCTGTGTCGGATTCTCAATCGCTAAGTTCCCAGTCTTCACTGTGTCTCTCTCTGTCTCTCTGTCTGTGTGTGTCGGATTCTCAATCGCTAAGTTCCCAGTCTTTGCTGTGTCTCTGTCTGTGTCGGATTCTCAATCGCTAAGTTCCCAGTCTTCGCTGTGTCTCTGTCTGTCTGTCTGTGTCGGATTCTCAATCGCTAAGTTCCCAGTCTTCGCTGTGTCTGTCTCTGTCTGTCTATGTCGGATTCTCAATCGCTAAGTTCCCAGTCTTCGCCTTGTCTCTGTCTGTGTCAGATTCTCAATCGCTAAGTTCCCAGTCTTCGCTGTGTCTCTGTCTGTGTCGGATTCTCAATCGCTAAATTCCCAGTCTTCGCTGTGTCTCTGTCTGTCTGTCTGTGTCGGATTCTCAATCGCTAAGTTCCCAGTCTTCACTGTGTCTCTGTCTGTCTGTGTCAGATTCTCAATCGCTAAGTTCCCAGTCTTCGCTGTGTCTCTGTCTGTCTGTGTCGGATTCTCAATCACTAAGTTCCCAGTCTTCACTGTGTCTCTCTGTCTGTGTCGGATTCTCAATCGCTAAGTTCCCAGTCTTCGCTGTGTCTCTGTCTGTGTCGGATTCTCAATTGCTAAGTTATCAGTCTTCGCTGTGTCTGTTTCTGTCTCTCTATCTGTCTGTGTCGGATTCTCAATCGCTAAGTTCCCAGTCTTCACTGTGTCTGTCTCTGTCTCTCTGTCTGTGTCGGATTCTCAATCGCTAAGTTCCCAGTCTTCACTGTGTCTCTGTCTGTCTGTGTCGGATTCTCAATCGCTAAGTTCCCAGTCTTCGCTGTGTCTCTCTCTGTCTGTCTGTGTCGGATTCTCAATCACTAAGTTCCCAGTCTTCACTGTGTCTCTCTGTCTGTGTCGGATTCTCAATCGCTAATTTCCCAGTCTTCGCTGTGTCTCTGTCTGTGTCGGATTCTCAATTGCTAAGTTATCAGTCTTCGCTGTGTCTGTTTCTGTCTCTCTATCTGTCTGTGTCGGATTCTCAATCGCTAAGTTCCCAGTCTTCACTGTGTCTGTCTCTCTGTCTGTGTCGGATTCTCAATCGCTAAGTTCCCAGTCTTCACTGTGTCTCTGTCTGTCTGTGTCGGATTCTCAATCGCTAAGTTCCCAGTCTTCGCTGTGTCTCTCTCTGTCTGTCTGTGTCGGATTCTCAATCAATAAGTTCCCAGTCTTCACTGTGTCTCTCTGTCTGTCTGTGTCGGATTCTCAATCGCTAAGTTCCCAGTCTTCGCTGTGTCTCTGTCTGTGTCGGATTCTCAATCGCTAAGTTCCCAGTCTTCGCTGTGTCTCTGTCTGTGTCGGATTCGCAATCGCTAAGTTCCCAGTCTTCACTGTGTCTCTGTCTGTCTGTGACAGATTCTCAATCGCTAAGTTCCCAGTCTTCGCTGTGTCTCTCTCTGTCTGTGTCGGATTCTCAATCGCTAAGTTCCCAGTCTTCGCTGTGTCCTCTCTGTCTGACTGTGTCGGATTCTCAATCGCTAAGTTCCCAGTCTTCCCTGTGTCTCTCTCTGTCTGTCTGTGTCGGATTCTCAATCACTAAGTTCCCAGTTATCGCTGTGTCTCTGTCTGTCTGTGTCGGATTCTCAATCGCTAAGTTCTCAGTCTTCGCTGTGTCTGTCTGTCTGTGTCGGATTCTCAATCGCTAAGTTCCCAGTCTTCGCTGTGTCTCTGTCTGTGTCGGATTCTCAATTGCTAAGTTCCCAGTCTTCGCCGTGTCTCTCTCTGTCTGTCTGTGTCGGATTCTCAATCGCTAAGTTCCCAATCTTCACCGTGTCTCTCTCTGTCTGTGTCGGATTCTCAATTGCTAAGTTCCCAGTCTTCGCCGTGTCTCTCTGTCTGTGTCTGATTCTCAATCGCTAAGTTCCCAGTCTTCGCTCTGTCTGTCTGTGTCGGATTCTCAATCGCTAAGTTCCCAGTCTTCGCTGTGTCTCTCTCTGTCTGTCTGTGTCGGATTCTCAATCGCTAAGTTCCCAGTCTTCGCTGTGTCTCTCTCTGTCTGTCTGTGTCGGATTCTCAATCGCTAAGTTCCCAGTCTTCGCTGTGTCTGTCTGTCTGTGTCGGATTCTCAATCGCTAAGTTCCCAGTCTTGGCTGTGTCTCTCTCTGTATGTGTCGAATTCTCAATCGCTAAGTTCCCAGTCTTCGCTGTCTCTCTGTCTGTCTGTGTCGGATTCTCAATCGCTAAGTTCCCAGTCTTCGCTGTGTCTGTCTCTGTCTCTCTGTCTGTGTCGGATTCTCAATCGCTAAGTTCCCAGTCTTTGCTGTGTCTCTCTCTGTCTGTCTGTGTCGGATTCTCAATCGCTAAGTTCCCAGTCTTCACTTTCTCTCTCTGTCTGTGTCAGATTCTCAATCGCTAAGTTCCCAGTCTTTGCTGTGTCTCTCTCTGTCTGTCTGTGTCGGATTCTCAATCGCTAAGTTCCCAGTCTTCGCTGTGTCTCTGTCTGTCTGTGTCGGATTCTCAATCGCTAAGTTCCCAGTCTTCACTGTGTCTCTGTTTGTCTGTGTCGGATTCTCAATCGCTAAGTTCCCAGTCTTGGCCGTGTCTCTCTGTCTGTGTCGGATTCTCAATCGCTAAGTTCCCAGTCTTCGCCGTGTCTCTCTCTGTCTGTCTGTGTCGGATTCTCAATCGCTAAGTTCCCAGTCTTCGCTGTGTCTCTCTCTGTCTGTCTGTGTCGGATTCTCAATCGCTAAGTTCCCAGTCTTCGCCGTGTCTCTCTCTGTCTGTCTGTGTCAGATTCTCAATCGCTAAGTTCCCAGTCTTCGCTGTGTCTCTCTCTGTCTGTGTCAGATTCTCAATCGCTAAGTTCCCAGTCTTCGCTGTGTCTCTCTCTGTCTGTCTGTGTCGGATTCTCAATCGCTAAGTTCCCAGTCTTCGCCGTGTCTCTCTCTGTCTGTCTGTGTCGGATTCTCAATCGCAAAGTTCCCAGTCTTGGCCGTGTCTCTCTCTGTCTGTCTGTGTCGGATTCTCAATCGCTAAGTTCCCAATCTTCGCTGTGTCTCTGTCTGTCTGTTTGTGTCAGATTCTCAATCGCTAAGTTCCCAGTTTTCACTGTGTCTCTGTCTGTCTGTCTGTGTCGGATTCTCAATCGCTAAGTTCCCAGTCTTCGCCGTGTCTCTCTCTGTCTGTCTGTGTCAGATTCTCAATCGCTAAGTTCCCAGTCTTCGCTGTGTCTCTCTCTGTCTGTGTCAGATTCTCAATCGCTAAGTTCCCAGTCTTCGCTGTGTCTCTCTCTGTCTGTCTGTGTCGGATTCTCAATCGCTAAGTTCCCAGTCTTCGCCGTGTCTCTCTCTGTCTGTCTGTGTCGGATTCTCAATCGCAAAGTTCCCAGTCTTGGCCGTGTCTCTCTCTGTCTGTCTGTGTCGGATTCTCAATCGCTAAGTTCCCAATCTTCGCTGTGTCTCTGTCTGTCTGTTTGTGTCAGATTCTCAATCGCTAAGTTCCCAGTTTTCACTGTGTCTCTGTCTGTCTGTCTGTGTCGGATTCTCAATCGCTAACTTCCCAGTCTTGGCCGTGTCTCTCTGTCTGTCTGTGTCGGATTCTCAATCGCTAAGTTCCCAGTCTTGGCCGTGTCTCTCTCTGTCTGACTGTGTCGGATTCTCAATCGCTAAGTTCCCAGTCTTCGCTGTGTCTCTCTCTGTCTGTGTCGGATTCTCAATCGCTAAGTTCCCAGTCTTCGCTGTGTCTCTCTCTGTCTGTCTGTGTCGGATTCTCAATCGCTAAGTTCCCAATCTTCGCTGTGTCTCTGTCTGTCTGTCTGTGTCGGATTCTCAATCGCTAAGTTCCCAGTCTTCGCTGTGTCTGTCTGTGTCGGATTCTCAATCGCTAAGTTCCCAGTCTTCGCTGTGTCTCTCTGTCTGTGTCGGATTCTCAATCGCTAAGTTCCCAATCTTCGCTGTGTCTCTGTCTGTTTGTGTCAGATTCTCAATCGCTAAGTTCCCAGTTTTCACTGTGTCTCTGTCTGTCTGTCTGTGTCGGATTCTCAATCGCTAACTTCCCAGTCTTGGCCGTGTCTCTCTGTCTGTCTGTGTCGGATTCTCAATCGCTAAGTTCCCAGTCTTGGCCGTGTCTCTCTCTGTCTGTGTCGGATTCTCAATCGCTAAGTTCCCAGTCTTCGCTGTGTCTCTGTCTGTCTGTGTCGGATTCTCAATCGCTAAGTTGCCAGTCTTCACTGTGTCTCTCTCTGTCTGTCTGTGTCGGATTCTCAATCGCTAAGTTCCCAGTCTTCGCTGTGTCTCTCTGTCTGTGTCGGATTCTCAATCGCTAAGTTCCCAGTCTTGGCCGTGTCTCTCTCTGTCTGTGTCGGATTCTCAATCGCTAAGTTCCCAGTCTTCACTGTGTCTCTCTGTCTGTGTCGGATTCTCAATCGCTAAGTTCCCAGTCTTGGCCGTGTCTCTCTCTGTCTGTGTCGGATTCTCAATCGCTAAGTTCCCAGTCTTCGCCTTGTCTCTGTCTGTGTCGGATTCTCAATCGCTAAGTTCCCAGTCTTCGCTGTGTCTCTGTCTGTCTGTGTCGGATTCTCAATCGCTATGTTCCCAGTCTTCGCCATGTCTCTGTCTGTCTGTCTGTGTCGGATTCTCAATCGCTAAGTTCCCAGTCTTCGCTGTGTCTCTGTCTGTGTCGGATTCTCAATCGCTAAGTTCCCAGTCTTCGCTGTGTCTCTGTCTGTCTGTGTCGGATTCTCAATCGCTAAGTTCCCAGTCTTCGCCGTGTCTCTCTCTGTCTGTCTGTGTCGGATTCTCAATCGCAAAGTTCCCAGTCTTGGCCGTGTCTCTCTCTGTCTGTCTGTGTCGGATTCTCAATCGCTAAGTTCCCAATCTTCGCTGTGTCTCTGTCTGTCTGTTTGTGTCAGATTCTCAATCGCTAAGTTCCCAGTTTTCACTGTGTCTCTGTCTGTCTGTCTGTGTCGGATTCTCAATCGCTAACTTCCCAGTCTTGGCCGTGTCTCTCTGTCTGTCTGTGTCGGATTCTCAATCGCTAAGTTCCCAGTCTTGGCCGTGTCTCTCTCTGTCTGTGTCGGATTCTCAATCGCTAAGTTCCCAGTCTTCGCTGTGTCTCTGTCTGTCTGTGTCGGATTCTCAATCGCTAAGTTGCCAGTCTTCACTGTGTCTCTCTCTGTCTGTCTGTGTCGGATTCTCAATCGCTAAGTTCCCAGTCTTCGCTGTGTCTCTCTGTCTGTGTCGGATTCTCAATCGCTAAGTTCCCAGTCTTGGCCGTGTCTCTCTCTGTCTGTGTCGGATTCTCAATCGCTAAGTTCCCAGTCTTCACTGTGTCTCTCTGTCTGTGTCGGATTCTCAATCGCTAAGTTCCCAGTCTTGGCCGTGTCTCTCTCTGTCTGTGTCGGATTCTCAATCGCTAAGTTCCCAGTCTTCGCCTTGTCTCTGTCTGTGTCGGATTCTCAATCGCTAAGTTCCCAGTCTTCGCTGTGTCTCTGTCTGTCTGTGTCGGATTCTCAATCGCTATGTTCCCAGTCTTCGCCATGTCTCTGTCTGTCTGTCTGTGTCGGATTCTCAATCGCTAAGTTCCCAGTCTTCGCTGTGTCTCTGTCTGTGTCGGATTCTCAATCGCTAAGTTCCCAGTCTTCGCTGTGTCTCTGTCTGTCTGTGTCGGATTCTCAATCGCTAAGTTCCCAGTCTTCGCCGTGTCTCTCTCTGTCTGTCTGTGTCGGATTCTCAATCGCAAAGTTCCCAGTCTTGGCCGTGTCTCTCTCTGTCTGTCTGTGTCGGATTCTCAATCGCTAAGTTCCCAATCTTCGCTGTGTCTCTGTCTGTCTGTTTGTGTCAGATTCTCAATCGCTAAGTTCCCAGTTTTCACTGTGTCTCTGTCTGTCTGTCTGTGTCGGATTCTCAATCGCTAAGTTCCCAGTCTTCGCCGTGTCTCTCTCTGTCTGTCTGTGTCAGATTCTCAATCGCTAAGTTCCCAGTCTTCGCTGTGTCTCTCTCTGTCTGTGTCAGATTCTCAATCGCTAAGTTCCCAGTCTTCGCTGTGTCTCTCTCTGTCTGTCTGTGTCGGATTCTCAATCGCTAAGTTCCCAGTCTTCGCCGTGTCTCTCTCTGTCTGTCTGTGTCGGATTCTCAATCGCAAAGTTCCCAGTCTTGGCCGTGTCTCTCTCTGTCTGTCTGTGTCGGATTCTCAATCGCTAAGTTCCCAATCTTCGCTGTGTCTCTGTCTGTCTGTTTGTGTCAGATTCTCAATCGCTAAGTTCCCAGTTTTCACTGTGTCTCTGTCTGTCTGTCTGTGTCGGATTCTCAATCGCTAACTTCCCAGTCTTGGCCGTGTCTCTCTGTCTGTCTGTGTCGGATTCTCAATCGCTAAGTTCCCAGTCTTGGCCGTGTCTCTCTCTGTCTGACTGTGTCGGATTCTCAATCGCTAAGTTCCCAGTCTTCGCTGTGTCTCTCTCTGTCTGTGTCGGATTCTCAATCGCTAAGTTCCCAGTCTTCGCTGTGTCTCTCTCTGTCTGTCTGTGTCGGATTCTCAATCGCTAAGTTCCCAATCTTCGCTGTGTCTCTGTCTGTCTGTCTGTGTCGGATTCTCAATCGCTAAGTTCCCAGTCTTCGCTGTGTCTGTCTGTGTCGGATTCTCAATCGCTAAGTTCCCAGTCTTCGCTGTGTCTCTGTCTGTGTCGGATTCTCAATTGCTAAGTTCCCAGTCTTCGCTGTGTCTCTGTCTGTCTGTGTCGGATTCTCAATCGCTAAGTTCCCAGTCTTCGCCGTGTCTCTCTCTGTCTGTCTGTGTCGGATTCTCAATCGCAAAGTTCCCAGTCTTGGCCGTGTCTCTCTCTGTTTGTCTGTGTCGGATTCTCAATCGCTAAGTTCCCAATCTTCGCTGTGTCTCTATCTGTCTGTTTGTGTCAGATTCTCAATCGCTAAGTTCCCAGTTTTCACTGTGTCTCTGTCTGTCTGTCTGTGTCGGATTCTCAATCGCTAAGTTCCCAGTCTTCGCCGTGTCTCTCTCTGTCTGTCTGTGTCAGATTCTCAATCGCTAAGTTCCCAGTCTTCGCTGTGTCTCTCTCTGTCTGTCTGTGTCGGATTCTCAATCGCTAAGTTCCCAATCTTCGCTGTGTCTCTGTCTGTCTGTCTGTGTCGGATTCTCAATCGCTAAGTTCCCAGTCTTCGCTGTGTCTGTCTGTGTCGGATTCTCAATCGCTAAGTTCCCAGTCTTCGCTGTGTCTCTCTGTCTGTGTCGGATTCTCAATCGCTAAGTTCCCAATCTTCGCTGTGTCTCTGTCTGTTTGTGTCAGATTCTCAATCGCTAAGTTCCCAGTTTTCACTGTGTCTCTGTCTGTCTGTCTGTGTCGGATTCTCAATCGCTAACTTCCCAGTCTTGGCCGTGTCTCTCTGTCTGTCTGTGTCGGATTCTCAATCGCTAAGTTCCCAGTCTTGGCCGTGTCTCTCTCTGTCTGTGTCGGATTCTCAATCGCTAAGTTCCCAGTCTTCGCTGTGTCTCTGTCTGTCTGTGTCGGATTCTCAATCGCTAAGTTGCCAGTCTTCACTGTGTCTCTCTCTGTCTGTCTGTGTCGGATTCTCAATCGCTAAGTTCCCAGTCTTCGCTGTGTCTCTCTGTCTGTGTCGGATTCTCAATCGCTAAGTTCCCAGTCTTGGCCGTGTCTCTCTCTGTCTGTGTCGGATTCTCAATCGCTAAGTTCCCAGTCTTCACTGTGTCTCTCTGTCTGTGTCGGATTCTCAATCGCTAAGTTCCCAGTCTTGGCCGTGTCTCTCTCTGTCTGTGTCGGATTCTCAATCGCTAAGTTCCCAGTCTTCGCCTTGTCTCTGTCTGTGTCGGATTCTCAATCGCTAAGTTCCCAGTCTTCGCTGTGTCTCTGTCTGTCTGTGTCGGATTCTCAATCGCTATGTTCCCAGTCTTCGCCATGTCTCTGTCTGTCTGTCTGTGTCGGATTCTCAATCGCTAAGTTCCCAGTCTTCGCTGTGTCTCTGTCTGTGTCGGATTCTCAATCGCTAAGTTCCCAGTCTTCGCTGTGTCTCTGTCTGTCTGTGTCGGATTCTCAATCGCTAAGTTCCCAGTCTTCGCCGTGTCTCTCTCTGTCTGTCTGTGTCGGATTCTCAATCGCAAAGTTCCCAGTCTTGGCCGTGTCTCTCTCTGTCTGTCTGTGTCGGATTCTCAATCGCTAAGTTCCCAATCTTCGCTGTGTCTCTGTCTGTCTGTTTGTGTCAGATTCTCAATCGCTAAGTTCCCAGTTTTCACTGTGTCTCTGTCTGTCTGTCTGTGTCGGATTCTCAATCGCTAAGTTCCCAGTCTTCGCCGTGTCTCTCTCTGTCTGTCTGTGTCAGATTCTCAATCGCTAAGTTCCCAGTCTTCGCTGTGTCTCTCTCTGTCTGTGTCAGATTCTCAATCGCTAAGTTCCCAGTCTTCGCTGTGTCTCTCTCTGTCTGTCTGTGTCGGATTCTCAATCGCTAAGTTCCCAGTCTTCGCCGTGTCTCTCTCTGTCTGTCTGTGTCGGATTCTCAATCGCAAAGTTCCCAGTCTTGGCCGTGTCTCTCTCTGTCTGTCTGTGTCGGATTCTCAATCGCTAAGTTCCCAATCTTCGCTGTGTCTCTGTCTGTCTGTTTGTGTCAGATTCTCAATCGCTAAGTTCTCAGTTTTCACTGTGTCTCTGTCTGTCTGTCTGTGTCGGATTCTCAATCGCTAACTTCCCAGTCTTGGCCGTGTCTCTCTGTCTGTCTGTGTCGGATTCTCAATCGCTAAGTTCCCAGTCTTGGCCGTGTCTCTCTCTGTCTGTGTCGGATTCTCAATCGCTAAGTTCCCAGTCTTCGCTGTGTCTCTGTCTGTCTGTGTCGGATTCTCAATCGCTAAGTTGCCAGTCTTCACTGTGTCTCTCTCTGTCTGTCTGTGTCGGATTCTCAATCGCTAAGTTCCCAGTCTTCGCTGTGTCTCTCTGTCTGTGTCGGATTCTCAATCGCTAAGTTCCCAGTCTTGGCCGTGTCTCTCTCTGTCTGTGTCGGATTCTCAATCGCTAAGTTCCCAGTCTTCACTGTGTCTCTCTGTCTGTGTCGGATTCTCAATCGCTAAGTTCCCAGTCTTGGCCGTGTCTCTCTCTGTCTGTGTCGGATTCTCAATCGCTAAGTTCCCAGTCTTCGCCTTGTCTCTGTCTGTGTCGGATTCTCAATCGCTAAGTTCCCAGTCTTCGCTGTGTCTCTGTCTGTCTGTGTCGGATTCTCAATCGCTATGTTCCCAGTCTTCGCCATGTCTCTGTCTGTCTGTCTGTGTCGGATTCTCAATCGCTAAGTTCCCAGTCTTCGCTGTGTCTCTGTCTGTGTCGGATTCTCAATCGCTAAGTTCCCAGTCTTCGCTGTGTCTCTGTCTGTCTGTGTCGGATTCTCAATCGCTAAGTTCCCAGTCTTCACCGTGTCTCTCTCTGTCTGTCTGTGTCGGATTCTCAATCGCAAAGTTCCCAGTCTTGGCCGTGTCTCTCTCTGTCTGTCTGTGTCGGATTCTCAATCGCTAAGTTCCCAATCTTCGCTGTGTCTCTGTCTGTCTGTTTGTGTCAGATTCTCAATCGCTAAGTTCCCAGTTTTCACTGTGTCTCTGTCTGTCTGTCTGTGTCGGATTCTCAATCGCTAAGTTCCCAGTCTTCGCCGTGTCTCTCTCTGTCTGTCTGTGTCAGATTCTCAATCGCTAAGTTCCCAGTCTTCGCTGTGTCTCTCTCTGTCTGTGTCAGATTCTCAATCGCTAAGTTCCCAGTCTTCGCTGTGTCTCTCTCTGTCTGTCTGTGTCGGATTCTCAATCGCTAAGTTCCCAGTCTTCGCCGTGTCTCTCTCTGTCTGTCTGTGTCGGATTCTCAATCGCAAAGTTCCCAGTCTTGGCCGTGTCTCTCTCTGTCTGTCTGTGTCGGATTCTCAATCGCTAAGTTCCCAATCTTCGCTGTGTCTCTGTCTGTCTGTTTGTGTCAGATTCTCAATCGCTAAGTTCCCAGTTTTCACTGTGTCTCTGTCTGTCTGTCTGTGTCGGATTCTCAATCGCTAACTTCCCAGTCTTGGCCGTGTCTCTCTGTCTGTCTGTGTCGGATTCTCAATCGCTAAGTTCCCAGTCTTGGCCGTGTCTCTCTCTGTCTGACTGTGTCGGATTCTCAATCGCTAAGTTCCCAGTCTTCGCTGTGTCTCTCTCTGTCTGTGTCGGATTCTCAATCGCTAAGTTCCCAGTCTTCGCTGTGTCTCTCTCTGTCTGTCTGTGTCGGATTCTCAATCGCTAAGTTCCCAATCTTCGCTGTGTCTCTGTCTGTCTGTCTGTGTCGGATTCTCAATCGCTAAGTTCCCAGTCTTCGCTGTGTCTGTCTGTGTCGGATTCTCAATCGCTAAGTTCCCAGTCTTCGCTGTGTCTCTGTCTGTGTCGGATTCTCAATCGCTAAGTTCCCAGTCTTCGCTGTGTCTCTGTCTGTCTGTGTCGGATTCTCAATCGCTAAGTTCCCAGTCTTCGCCGTGTCTCTCTCTGTCTGTCTGTGTCGGATTCTCAATCGCAAAGTTCCCAGTCTTGGCCGTGTCTCTCTCTGTTTGTCTGTGTCGGATTCTCAATCGCTAAGTTCCCAATCTTCGCTGTGTCTCTATCTGTCTGTTTGTGTCAGATTCTCAATCGCTAAGTTCCCAGTTTTCACTGTGTCTCTGTCTGTCTGTCTGTGTCGGATTCTCAATCGCTAAGTTCCCAGTCTTCGCTGTGTCTCTCTCTGTCTGTGTCAGATTCTCAATCGCTAAGTTCCCAGTCTTCGCTGTGTCTCTCTCTGTCTGTCTGTGTCGGATTCTCAATCGCTAAGTTCCCAGTCTTCGCCGTGTCTCTCTCTGTCTGTCTGTGTCGGATTCTCAATCGCAAAGTTCCCAGTCTTGGCCGTGTCTCTCTCTGTCTGTCTGTGTCGGATTCTCAATCGCTAAGTTCCCAATCTTCGCTGTGTCTCTGTCTGTCTGTTTGTGTCAGATTCTCAATCGCTAAGTTCCCAGTTTTCACTGTGTCTCTGTCTGTCTGTCTGTGTCGGATTCTCAATCGCTAACTTCCCAGTCTTGGCCGTGTCTCTCTGTCTGTCTGTGTCGGATTCTCAATCGCTAAGTTCCCAGTCTTGGCCGTGTCTCTCTCTGTCTGACTGTGTCGGATTCTCAATCGCTAAGTTCCCAGTCTTCGCTGTGTCTCTCTCTGTCTGTGTCGGATTCTCAATCGCTAAGTTCCCAGTCTTCGCTGTGTCTCACTCTGTCTGTCTGTGTCGGATTCTCAATCGCTAAGTTCCCAATCTTCGCTGTGTCTCTGTCTGTCTGTCTGTGTCGGATTCTCAATCGCTAAGTTCCCAGTCTTCGCTGTGTCTGTCTGTGTCGGATTCTCAATCGCTAAGTTCCCAGTCTTCGCTGTGTCTCTCTGTCTGTGTCGGATTCTCAATCGCTAAGTTCCCAATCTTCGCTGTGTCTCTGTCTGTCTGTTTGTGTCAGATTCTCAATCGCTAAGTTCCCAGTTTTCACTGTGTCTCTGTCTGTCTGTCTGTGTCGGATTCTCAATCGCTAACTTCCCAGTCTTGGCCGTGTCTCTCTGTCTGTCTGTGTCGGATTCTCAATCGCTAAGTTCCCAGTCTTGGCCGTGTCTCTCTCTGTCTGTGTCGGATTCTCAATCGCTAAGTTCCCAGTCTTCGCTGTGTCTCTGTCTGTCTGTGTCGGATTCTCAATCGCTAAGTTGCCAGTCTTCACTGTGTCTCTCTCTGTCTGTCTGTGTCGGATTCTCAATCGCTAAGTTCCCAGTCTTCGCTGTGTCTCTCTGTCTGTGTCGGATTCTCAATCGCTAAGTTCCCAGTCTTGGCCGTGTCTCTCTCTGTCTGTGTCGGATTCTCAATCGCTAAGTTCCCAGTCTTCACTGTGTCTCTCTGTCTGTGTCGGATTCTCAATCGCTAAGTTCCCAGTCTTGGCCGTGTCTCTCTCTGTCTGTGTCGGATTCTCAATCGCTATGTTCCCAGTCTTCGCCTTGTCTCTGTCTGTGTCGGATTCTCAATCGCTAAGTTCCCAGTCTTCGCTGTGTCTCTGTCTGTCTGTGTCGGATTCTCAATCGCTAAGTTCCCAGTCTTCGCCGTGTCTCTGTCTGTCTGTGTCGGATTCTCAATCGCTAAGTTCCCAGTCTTCGCTGTGTCTCTGTCTGTGTCGGATTCTCAATCGCTAAGTTCCCAGTCTTCGCTGTGTCTGTCTGTGTCGGATTCTCAATCGCTAAGTTCCCAGTCTTCACTGTGTCTCTCTCTCTGTCTGTGTCGGATTCTCAATCGCTAAGTTCCCAGTCTTCGCTGTGTCTCTCTCTGTCTGTCTGTGTCGGATTCTCAATCGCTAAGTTCCCAGTCTTCACTGTGTCTCTCTGTCTGTGTCGGATTCTCAATCGCTAAGTTCCCAGTCTTCGCCTTGTCTCTGTCTGTGTCGGATTCTCAATCGCTAAGTTCCCAGTCTTCGCTGTGTCTCTGTCTGTGTCGGATTCTCAATCGCTAAGTTCCCAGTCTTCGCCGTGTCTCTGTCTGTCTGTCTGTGTCGGATTCTCAATCGCTAAGTTCCCAGTCTTCGCTGTGTCTGTCTGTGTCGGATTCTCAATCGCTAAGTTCCCAGTCTTCGCTGTCTCTCTCTGTTTGTCTGTGTCGGATTCTCAATCGCTAAGTTCCCAGTCTTCGCCGTGTCTCTGTCTGTCTGTCTGTGTCGGATTCTCAATCGCTAAGTTCCCAGTCTTCGCTGTGTCTGTCTGTGTCGGATTCTCAATCGCTAAGTTCCCAGTCTTCACTGTGTCTCTCTCTCTGTCTGTGTCGGATTCTCAATCGCTAAGTTCCCAGTCTTCACTGTGTCTCTCTCTCTGTCTGTGTCGGATTCTCAATCGCTAAGTTCCCAGTCTTCACTGTGTCTCTCTGTCTGTGTCGGATTCTCAATCGCTAAGTTCCCAGTCTTCACTGTGTCTCTCTGTCTGTGTCGGATTCTCAATCGCTAAGTTCCCAGTCTTCGCTGTGTCTCTGTCTGTCTGTGTGGAATTCTCAATCGCTAAGTTGCCAGTCTTCACTGTGTCTCTCTCTGTCTGTCTGTGTCGGATTCTCAATCGCTAAGTTCCCAGTCTTCGCTGTGTCTCTCTGTCTGTGTCGGATTCTCAATCGCTAAGTTCCCAGTCTTGGCCGTGTCTCTCTCTGTCTGTGTCGGATTCTCAATCGCTAAGTTCCCAGTCTTCACTGTGTCTCTCTGTCTGTGTCGGATTCTCAATCGCTAAGTTCCCAATCTTGGCCGTGTCTCTCTCTGTCTGTGTCGGATTCTCAATCGCTAAGTTCCCAGTCTTCGCCTTGTCTCTGTCTGTGTCGGATTCTCAATCGCTAAGTTCCCAGTCTTTGCTGTGTCTCTCTCTGTCTGTCTGTGTCGGATTCTCAATCGCTAAGTTCCCAATCTTCGCTGTGTCTCTGTCTGTCTGTCTGTGTCGGATTCTCAATCGCTAAGTTCCCAGTCTTCGCTGTGTCTGTCTGTGTCGGATTCTCAATCGCTAAGTTCCCAGTCTTCGCTGTGTCTCTCTGTCTGTGTCGGATTCTCAATCGCTAAGTTCCCAATCTTCGCTGTGTCTCTGTCTGTCTGTTTGTGTCAGATTCTCAATCGCTAAGTTCCCAGTTTTCACTGTGTCTCTGTCTGTCTGTCTGTGTCGGATTCTCAATCGCTAACTTCCCAGTCTTGGCCGTGTCTCTCTGTCTGTCTGTGTCGGATTCTCAATCGCTAAGTTCCCAGTCTTGGCCGTGTCTCTCTCTGTCTGTGTCGGATTCTCAATCGCTAAGTTCCCAGTCTTCGCTGTGTCTCTGTCTGTCTGTGTCGGATTCTCAATCGCTAAGTTGCCAGTCTTCACTGTGTCTCTCTCTGTCTGTCTGTGTCGGATTCTCAATCGCTAAGTTCCCAGTCTTCGCTGTGTCTCTCTGTCTGTGTCGGATTCTCAATCGCTAAGTTCCCAGTCTTGGCCGTGTCTCTGTCTGTCTGTGTCGGATTCTCAATCGCTAAGTTCCCAGTCTTCGCCGTGTCTCTCTCTGTCTGTGTCGGATTCTCAATCGCTAAGTTCCCAGTCTTCGCCTTGTCTTTGTCTGTGTCGGATTCTCAATCGCTAAGTTCCCAGTCTTCGCTGTGTCTCTGTCTGTCTGTGTCGGATTCTCAATCGCTAAGTTCCCAGTCTTCGCCGTGTCTCTGTCTGTCTGTCTGTGTCGGATTCTCAATCGCTAAGTTCCCAGTCTTCGCTGTGTCTGTCTGTGTCGGATTCTCAATCGCTAAGTTCCCAGTCTTCGCTGTCTCTCTCTGTTTGTCTGTGTCGGATTCTCAATCGCTAAGTTCCCAGTCTTCGCCGTGTCTCTGTCTGTCTGTCTGTGTCGGATTCTCAATCGATAAGTTCCCAGTCTTCGCTGTGTCTGTCTGTGTCGGATTCTCAATCGCTAAGTTCCCAGTCTTCACTGTGTCTCTCTCTCTGTCTGTGTCGGATTCTCAATCGCTAAGTTCCCAGTCTTCGCTGTGTCTCTCTCTGTCTGTCTGTGTCGGATTCTCAATCGCTAAGTTCCCAGTCTTCACTGTGTCTCTCTGTCTGTGTCGGATTCTCAATCGCTAAGTTCCCAGTCTTCACTGTGTCTCTCTGTCTGTGTCGGATTCTCAATCGCTAAGTTCCCAGTCTTCGCTGTGTCTCTGTCTGTCTGTGTCGGATTCTCAATCGCTAAGTTGCCGGTCTTCACTGTGTCTCTCTCTGTCTGTCTGTGTCGGATTCTCAATCGCTAAGTTCCCAGTCTTCGCTGTGTCTCTCTGTCTGTGTCGGATTCTCAATCGCTAAGTTCCCAGTCTTGGCCGTGTCTCTCTCTGTCTGTGTCGGATTCTCAATCGTTAAGTTCCCAGTCTTCACTGTGTCTCTCTGTCTGTGTCGGATTCTCAATCGCTAAGTTCCCAGTCATGGCCGTGTCTCTCTCTGTCTGTGTCGGATTCTCAATCGCTAAGTTCCCAGTCTTCGCCTTGTCTCTGTCTGTGTCGGATTCTCAATCGCTAAGTTCCCAGTCTTCGCTGTGTCTCTCTCTGTCTGTCTGTGTCGGATTCTCAATCGCTAAGTTCCCAATCTTCGCTGTGTCTCTATCTGTCTGTCTGTGTCGGATTCTCAATCGCTAAGTTCCCAGTCTTCGCTGTGTCTGTCTGTGTCGGATTCTCAATCGCTAAGTTCCCAGTCTTCGCTGTGTCTCTCTGTCTGTGTCGGATTCTCAATCGCTAAGTTCCCAATCTTCGCTGTGTCTCTGTCTGTCTGTTTGTGTCAGATTCTCAATCGCTAAGTTCCCAGTTTTCACTGTGTCTCTGTCTGTCTGTCTGTGTCGGATTCTCAATCGCTAACTTCCCAGTCTTGGCCGTGTCTCTCTGTCTGTCTGTGTCGGATTCTCAATCGCTAAGTTCCCAGTCTTGGCCGTGTCTCTCTCTGTCTGTGTCGGATTCTCAATCGCTAAGTTCCCAGTCTTCGCTGTGTCTCTGTCTGTCTGTGTCGGATTCTCAATCGCTAAGTTGCCAGTCTTCACTGTGTCTCTCTCTGTCTGTCTGTGTCGGATTCTCAATCGCTAAGTTCCCAGTCTTCGCTGTGTCTCTCTGTCTGTGTCGGATTCTCAATCGCTAAGTTCCCAGTCTTGGCCGTGTCTCTCTCTGTCTGTGTCGGATTCTCAATCGCTAAGTTCCCAGTCTTCGCCTTGTCTCTGTCTGTGTCGGATTCTCAATCGCTAAGTTCCCAGTCTTCGCTGTGTCTCTGTCTGTCTGTGTCGGATTCTCAATCGCTAAGTTCCCAGTCTTCGCCGTGTCTCTGTCTGTCTGTCTGTGTCGGATTCTCAATCGCTAAGTTCCCAGTCTTCGCTGTGTCTCTGTCTGTGTCGGATTCTCAATCGCTAAGTTCCCAGTCTTCGCTGTGTCTGTCTGTGTCGGATTCTCAATCGCTAAGTTCCCAGTCTTCACTGTGTCTCTCTCTCTGTCTGTGTCGGATTCTCAATCGCTAAGTTCCCAGTCTTCGCTGTGTCTCTCTCTGTCTGTCTGTGTCGGATTCTCAATCGCTAAGTTCCCAGTCTTCACTGTGTCTCTCTGTCTGTGTCGGATTCTCAATCGCTAAGTTCCCAGTCTTCGCTGTGTCTCTGTCTGTCTGTGTCGGATTCTCAATCGCTAAGTTCCCAGTCTTCGCCGTGTCTCTCTCTGTCTGTGTCGGATTCTCAATCGCTAAGTTCCCAGTCTTCGCCTTGTCTCTGTCTGTGTCGGATTCTCAATCGCTAAGTTCCCAGTCTTCGCTGTGTCTCTGTCTGTCTGTGTCGGATTCTCAATCGCTAAGTTCCCAGTCTTCGCCGTGTCTCTGTCTGTCTGTCTGTGTCGGATTCTCAATCGCTAAGTTCCCAGTCTTCGCTGTGTCTGTCTGTGTCGGATTCTCAATCGCTAAGTTCCCAGTCTTCGCTGTCTCTCTCTGTTTGTCTGTATCGGATTCTCAATCGCTAAGTTCCCAGTCTTCGCCGTGTCTCTGTCTGTCTGTCTGTGTCGGATTCTCAATCGCTAAGTTCCCAGTCTTCGCTGTGTCTGTCTGTGTCGGATTCTCAATCGCTAAGTTCCCAGTCTTTACTGTGTCTCTCTCTCTGTCTGTGTCGGATTCTCAATCGCTAAGTTCCCAGTCTTCGCTGTGTCTCTCTCTGTCTGTCTGTGTCGGATTCTCAATCGCTAAGTTCCCAATCTTCACTGTGTCTCTGTCTGTGTCGGATTCTCAATCGCTAAGTTCCCAGTCTTCACTGTGTCTCTCTGTCTGTGTCGGATTCTCAATCGCTAAGTTCCCAGTCTTCGCTGTGTCTCTGTCTGTCTGTGTCGGATTCTCAATCGCTAAGTTGCCAGTCTTCACTGTGTCTCGCTCTGTCTGTCTGTGTCGGATTCTCAATCGCTAAGTTCCCAGTCTTCGCTGTGTCTCTCTGTCTGTGTCGGATTCTCAATCGCTAAGTTCCCAGTCTTGGCCGTGTCTCTCTCTGTCTGTGTCGGATTCTCAATCGCTAAGTTCCCAGTCTTCGCCTTGTCTCTGTCTGTGTCGGATTCTCAATCGCTAAGTTCCCAGTCTTCGCTGTGTCTCTGTCTGTCTGTGTCGGATTCTCAATCGCTAAGTTCCCAGTCTTCGCCGTGTCTCTGTCTGTCTGTCTGTGTCGGATTCTCAATCGCTAAGTTCCCAGTCTTCGCTGTGTCTCTGTCTGTGTCGGATTCTCAATCGCTAAGTTCCCAGTCTTCGCTGTGTCTGTCTGTGTCGGATTCTCAATCGCTAAGTTCCCAGTCTTCACTGTGTCTCTCTCTCTGTCTGTGTCGGATTCTCAATCGCTAAGTTCCCAGTCTTCGCTGTGTCTCTCTCTGTCTGTCTGTGTCGGATTCTCAATCGCTAAGTTCCCAGTCTTCACTGTGTCTCTCTGTCTGTGTCGGATTCTCAATCGCTAAGTTCCCAGTCTTCGCTGTGTCTCTGTCTGTCTGTGTCGGATTCTCAATCGCTAAGTTCCCAGTCTTCGCCGTGTCTCTCTCTGTCTGTGTCGGATTCTCAATCGCTAAGTTCCCAGTCTTCGCCTTGTCTCTGTCTGTGTCGGATTCTCAATCGCTAAGTTCCCAGTCTTCGCTGTGTCTCTGTCTGTCTGTGTCGGATTCTCAATCGCTAAGTTCCCAGTCTTCGCCGTGTCTCTGTCTGTCTGTCTGTGTCGGATTCTCAATCGCTAAGTTCCCAGTCTTCGCTGTGTCTGTCTGTGTCGGATTCTCAATCGCTAAGTTCCCAGTCTTCGCTGTCTCTCTCTGTTTGTCTGTGTCGGATTCTCAATCGCTAAGTTCCCAGTCTTCGCCGTGTCTCTGTCTGTCTGTCTGTGTCGGATTCTCAATCGCTAAGTTCCCAGTCTTCGCTGTGTCTGTCTGTGTCGGATTCTCAATCGCTAAGTTCCCAGTCTTCACTGTGTCTCTCTCTCTGTCTGTGTCGGATTCTCAGTCGCTAAGTTCCCAGTCTTCGCTGTGTCTCTCTCTGTCTGTCTGTGTCGGATTCTCAATCGCTAAGTTCCCAGTCTTCACTGTGTCTCTCTGTCTGTGTCGGATTCTCAATCGCTAAGTTCCCAGTCTTCACTGTGTCTCTCTGTCTGTGTCGGATTCTCAATCGCTAAGTTCCCAGTCTTCGCTGTGTCTCTCTCTGTCTGTGTCGGATTCTCAATCGCTAAGTTCCCAGTCTTCGCCTTGTCTGTCTGTGTCAGATTCTCAATCGCTAAGTTTCCAGTCTTCGCTGTGTCTGTCTCTGTCTGTGTCGGATTCTCAATCGCTAACTTCCCAGTCTTCGCCGTGTCTCTCTCTGTTCCTCATCCACGGCTCACCGCGCGTCTGCGCCTCGCTGTCTGTCTCGTCTTCTTGCGCGGTTCATGCAGTGGCGATGTTCACCGCGGAAGGTTTTCCGTTCGCTTGGTTGAACATCTGTGCACGGGTGCCCTGTTGCTGTTACCCGCAGTGGTCCAAGGCTGCCGTTCTCCGCTCCTTTTTGTACTTTCGGTAACGTCACGTGGGCGGGCCGAAATCAAATGGGGCACGACGTTTTGGGCGTGCCCTCCCGGCTTCCGAGGCGGACTGCTTTGAAAAGCTCACGGGAGCCCCGTGGGTTTCGCCCGAAACGGCGTGCTGCATGTGATGTCTGTCCGCCCCACGTCGAGCCAAAGGAGTGTGGATTTCTGCGGGCCACGGAAACTTGGAATCAAGATGGTGACGTCGGCGGCTTGGTGAGGTCCGCAGAGTTCTGCCCGCTTCATGGTTTGGTTTCATAGTTTTCACTTGTTTGGTTTGAGGGCCCTGTGAGCCATTCGGGCCCCTTGAATCGGGTGCAACCGCAACACGCGAAAAAAAACTAAAACACGAACAAGAGAAACGTCTTAAAGTGACTACTGTGTGTTGACTGTGCGAACAGAAAATCCATGGGAAAAAAAAACCATCAAAATATTCCTGAAATAGCGCCGGTACACCACCAATGCTGTGTGCAAAAAATCCCAGTGGGATGCAAAGTCAAACAACAACAACAACAACCACAAGACAACTTCGATTAAGGCCATCGGTCAAACTCTTTGGTTCTATTCGGTAAAGTGACCGCCACGTAGAATGAGAATTAAAATAATAAATTAATCGAATAAAATAACGCAACAAAAATTCTCACGACGTTTCGGGCCACAACACAAGCGGCCTTCATCAGGTGAAGGGGACGAGACTGTCTGGTAGGACAGCGCCGGGGTGAAAGTTCCCAGCAATGCAGGACAGTCTCGTCCCTTCACCTGATGAAGGCCGCTTGTGTTGCGGCCCGAAACGTCGTGATAATATTATTGTGTTATTTTATTTTATTAATTTATTATTTTATCCTCATTCTACGTGACTTTACCGAAAGAACCAAAGAAGATGAATCCTTGCAGTCACGAAAGCTTTAAATCGAAACCACAGGACAACTTAGATTAAGGCCGTCAGTCTAACTCCGTACTACAATAAACAAAAACAAGACAACTTAGATTAAGGCCATCAGTCTAACTCCGTTACTACAACAACAACAACAACAAGACAACTTAGATTAAGCCCGTCAGTCTAACTCCGTTACTACAACAACAACAACAAGACAACTTAGATTAAGGCCATCAGTCTAACTCCGTTACTACAACAACAACAACCACAAGACAACTTAGATTAAGGCCATCAGTCTAACTCCGTTACTACAACAACAACAACCACAAGACAACTTAGATTAAGGCCATCAGTCTAACTCCGTTACTACAACAACAACCACAAGACAACTAAGATTAAGGCCATCAGTCTAACTCCGTTACTACAACAGCAACCACAAGACAACTTAGATTAAGGCCATCAGTCTAACTCCGTACTACAACAACCACAACAAGACAACTTTAGATTAAGGCCGTCAGTCTAACTCCGTACTACAACAACAACCACAAGACAACTTAGATTAAGGCCATCAGTCTAACTCCGTTACTACAACAACAACAACAGCCACAAGACAACTTAGATTAAGGCCATCAGTCTAACTCCGTTACTACAACAACAACCACAACAAGACAACTTAGATTAAGGCCATCAGTCTAACTCCGTTACTACAACAACAACAACAAGACAACTTAGATTAAGGCCATCAGTCTAACTCCGTTACTACAACAACAACAACCACAGGACAACTTAGATTAAGGCCATCAGTCTAACTCCGTTACTACAACAACAACAACAACAACAACCACAGGACAACTTAGATTAAGGCCATCAGTCTAACTCCGTTACTACTACAACAACAACCATAAGACAACTTAGATTAAGGCCATCAGTCTAACTCCGTTACTACTACAACAACAACCACAAGACAACTTTAGATTAAGGCCATCAGTCTAACTCCGTTACTACAACAACCACAAGACAACTTAGATTAAGGCCATCAGTCTAACTCCGTTACTACAACAACAACCACAACAAGACAACTTAGATTAAGGCCGTCAGTCTAACTCCGTTACTACTACAACAACAACAAGACAACTTAGATTAAGGCCGTCAGTCTAACTCCGTTACTACAACAACAACAACCACAAGACAACTTAGATTAAGGCCATCAGTCTAACTCCGTTACTACAACAACCACAAGACAACTTAGATTAAGGCCATCAGTCTAACTCCGTTACTACAACAACAACAACAACCACAAGACAACTTAGATTAAGGCCATCAGTCTAACTCCGTTACTACAACAACAACCACAAGACAACTAAGATTAAGGCCATCAGTCTAACTCCGTTACTACAACAACAACAACTTAGATTAAGGCCATCAGTCTAACTCCGTTACTACAACAACAACAACAACCACAAGACAACTTAGATTAAGGCCATCAGTCTAACTCCGTTACTACAACAACAACCACAAGACAACTTAGATTAAGGCCATCAGTCTAACTCCGTTACTACAACAACAACAACCACAAGACAACTTAGATTAAGGCCATCAGTCTAACTCCGTTACTACAACAACAACCACAAGACAACTTAGATTAAGGCCATCAGTCTAACTCCGTACTACAATAAACAAAAACATGGCCAAACCAAAAAAAAACTTTTAAGAAATCTCCAAATATAAAGCCGTTAATGCAACGTTAACAGCGATCACAAGGGAACTGCGACCGAATTTTTAACAACAAACCACATAAATAACACGTAACACCAAAGCCTAGAGCCGCACGGCCGGCTGCATGAATCGCCCCACAAACAACAGGAGCATCTTTATATTCTTAGTTTTTTCGGTAAAGTCACGTTGAAGAGAAACAACAAAATAATAAAATATATATTATATATATTTATATATAAATTATAAAATATATATTATATATTTTAAATATATATAAATTATAAAATATATATTTATATATATTTTAAATATATAAATTATAAAATATATTTATATATATTATATATTTTATTATTTTGCTGTTTCTCTTCAACGTGACTTTACCGAAAAAAACTAAGAATATGAATTACTGCAGTCACGAAAGCTTTAAATCAAAATTTAACAGGAGCATCGTCAAAACGCTCCCGTCTGGAACGTTCTCCGACGAGGGCCCCCCCCCCCCCCCCCCCCCACGACCGAGCCCGGAGGGGCAACTCCACCTGGCGGTGATTACTGCCGAATCTTTCCGAAGCCTTCCTCCACGGTCTCCGCTCCGCTTGTTCAGGCGACCTGTAACGGAGCTTCCGCCGTGCAGACTCGTCTCAGTTTCCGTTTCTTTCCTTCTGCCACGGAGGCGGACCCCCCCCTGTGAGCCACGCGGCTCTTGAACCTGGTGCGAACCGCTGCCGACAAAAACAATAAAATCGCGTGAACGAGAGAAACATCTCGAAGGGACCTCCTTGGTCCTGTCGGCGAAGGGGAGCAATAAAATAATACGAAGATGGATTCCGGGCTTAGCAATCATTGGAAGGATTCGATCAACCATTTCGGGTCTCAATCGATTGTTCGCGTTCACGGTGGCTTTCAGACCGCATCCGTTATTTTTTCGGCTCCCCCCTTCCTCTTTTGCGAACGTTAGATGGATTCTTTTTGATTTAAAGCTTTCGTGACTGCAGGGATTCATATTCTTGGTTCTGTCGGTAAAGTCACCACCACGTTAGAAGGGAAACAATAAAATAATAAAAATATAAAACAATAAAATTATTATTCTTGGTTCTTTGGGTAAAGTCACCACCACGTTAGAAGGGAAACAAAATAATAAAAATATAAAACAATAAAATTATTGTAAAACAATAAAATTATTATTCTTGGTTCTTTGGGTAAAGTCACCACCACGTTAGAAGGGAAACAATAAAATAATAAAAATATAAAACGATAAAATTATTATTCTTGGTTTTTCGGTAAAGTCTTTACCGAAAGAACCGAGAATATGAATCCCTGCAAGTCTCGAAAAGCTTTAAATCTAAATCTTAAAGTGACTGCGCGTGACTGTGCCAAAACAGCAAATCCAGGAAAAAACACAGCAAAGATATTCCACAAAAAATAGCACCGTGCACCACCAACGCTTTGTGCAAAAGTCTCAGTGGGATGCAGGTCAAACAACTACCACAACATCCACAACAACCACAGGACAACTTAGATTAAGGCCATCGGTCTTAACTCCGTACTGCAACAAACACAAACGTGGCCAAAGCCAACACAACGTTTTCGAAATCACCGACATAAAATCCCCGGGGCAAGTGTGCCCATTAGTAACGAGTAGCAGCAGCAGCAGTAGCAGCAGCGCCTCGCTCACTTTGCTTTGATGGCTTTACTTTTGGCGATTTCGAAAACGTTTTGTTGTGGTTTGGCCATGCTCGTGTTCGTTGTAGTACGGAGTTTGACCGATGGTTCTAGATTTGAAGCTTTCGTGCCTGCGAGGATCCAAACTCTTTGGTTCTATTCGGTAAAGTCACCGCCCACGTAGAATGCGGATAAAATAATAAATTCACAATGAAGGTTTTTGGGGTAGGATCGCGTTTATTTATAAATGTGTCGTAACCCTCCACCACCCGACACGGCCAATCAGCAAAAAAAAGTGTCACGTTGACAAAAGACAAATAATTCACTACTTTAGCCCACCACCGGTGTGTTGAAGAGTGAATCCACAACATTTACAGTTTGAGTTGTACGACGTTTCGCTGGTAAATACATCACCAGCATCATTGGGCAATTCGCCAGAATGGTAAAGCCCTCTCCACTTGCTCCCGGTTTTTATATATAGCAGCAGCAGGGTGACGTCATCGCTTAACTCATATCAGGTGCAGTGATTAGAGGCGGAGGACGGGGGTATTGTAATTATATAATCGATTAGTAATCAGTCATTGGTTATGATTAGTAATGAGTTGTAGATTAGTAATTCTTTAAATGTACCGTGTGTTATTTAATAATACGCTTCCAGGCCGCACTAAGCCTGTAGCTGTCAGAGCGATTAAAGTTTTTCTTGTTCCTCTCAATTTCAATGGGTTCTCTAATTAGTCTTTGCCAGTGGGCTAAAGTAGTGAACTATTTTGAGTCTTTTTGTCAACGTGACACTTTCTTTTGCTGATTGGCCGTGTCGGGTGGTGGAGGGCTACGACACATTTATAAATAAACGCGATCTAAACCCCCAAAACCTTTATTGTGAACAATATTGGTCGCGAAAGCCTACTTACGTGTTAAGCCAAAATAATAAATTGATAGGATAAAATGACACGATAATATTCTCACGACGTTTCGGGCCACAACACAAGCGGCCTTCATCAGGTGAAGGGGACGAGACTGTCTGGTAGGACAGCGCTGGAGTGAAAGAGCCACGTTCAGATCACGGCCTTGAAGGCTCAACTTTAGCACCACGGATAGCTACGGGCCCCGTTCAGACGGACGAGGTTCGTCCATGGTCGGAACAGAGGAGGGGGAGAGAGACAGCTTAGAGTCGCGGCATCTCTTCAGAAAGGTGAGAGACTGGATTAGTTGAGCCTTCTTATCCCGGAGTCTGTTGAATGATCTTAAGGATTATGAGACCTCCTTTGCCAGTAACAAGATATAGTAATAGGTTTTTACCCTTTTAACTGGCACAAAAACTGACACCTTTATTCAAGGCATCATGTTTGCAATAACCACAACACAAGCAGTCAGAATGCAAACAAAAAAGACAACTCTGATAATATGCACTGTCCTTGAATTTGATTGGTCCACACCCGAGACAGCTTTTCTTAGAGCCTAGTCTCCATTGGTGTTGGACCAGAAGACGCCAAAAGGCGTACAACTCAAAAACAGCGCACTATCAGAGTATTGAGGGTTCGGGGTGAGCATTAACATTATGAGACCTCCTTTGCCAGTAACAAGATATATAGTAATAGGTTTTTACCCTTTTAAATTGGCACACAAAAACTGACACCTTTATTCAAGGCATCGTGTTTGCAATAACCACAACACAAGCAGTCAAAATGCAAACAAAAAAGACAACTCTGACTGCTTGTGTTGTGGTTATTGCAAACATGATGCCTTGAATAAAGGTGTCAGTTTTTGTGCCAGTTAAAAGGGTAAAACCTATTCCTAGATCTTAAGGATGTGTGGAATCCCTCCCCGCAGAGGCGGTTAAATTTCGATTTAAAGCTTTCGTGACTGCAATGATTCATCTTCTTTGGTTCTTTCGGTAAAGTCACCACCACCACGTAGAATGAGAATAAAATAATAAATTGATAAAATAAAATAACATAACGCAATAATATTCTCACGACGTTTCGGGCCGCAACACAAGCGGCCTTCATCAGGTGAAGGGACGAGACTGTCCTGCATTGCTGGGAACTTTCACCCCGGCGCTGTCCTACCAGACAGTCTCGTCCCCTTCACCTGATGAAGGCCGCTTGTGTTGCGGCCCGAAACGTCGTGAGAATTTTTGTTGCGTTATTTTATTCGATCAATTTATTATTTTAATTCTCATTCTACGTGGCGGTGACTTTACCGAATAGAACCAAAGAGTTTGACCGATGGCCTTAATCGAAGTTGTCTTGTGGTTGTTGTTGTTGTTGTTTGACTTTGCATCCCACTGGGATTTGTGTACACAGCGTTGGTGGTGTACGGTGGAGTTTTCTGTTTGCGTGTAGTCGCCCTAAAGATGCGTTTTCTCGTTCGCGTTTTGTTTTGTTTTGGTTTTCCACGTTTGCACCACATTCAAGAGCCCAACTGCTCACAGGGCTCCACAAACAATGAAATGAAACTGAATAAGAAAAAGTGAAAACTCTGGACGGTAACATCCGCAGCCAACGCAGTACTGGGCACACACACACGAGGTGGCGTGGGTGGACCACAACAACAACAACAACAACCACAACAACAACAACCAGAACCACAACAAACACCACAACCACCACAACAACCACAACAACCACAACAACCACAACAACCACAACCACCACTACAACACAACCACAACCAGAACCACAACAACCAGAACCACAACAACAACCACAACCACCACAACAACAACCACAACAACAACCACAACAACCAGAACCACAACAACAACCACAACAACCACAACAACAACCACAACCAGAACCACAACAACAACCACCACAACGACAACAACCACAACAACAACCAGAACCACAACAACAACCACAACAACAACCAGAACCACAACAACAACAACCACCACAACAACAACCACAACCACAACCACCCAAGATCGTTGTTCAGTGGGCACCCACACACACGAGGTGGCGTGGGTGGACCACAACAACAACAACTACAACAACAACAACCACCACAACCACAACAACAACAACCACAACCAAAACCACAACAACAACCACAACCAGAACCACAACCACCACAACAACAACCATAACAACAACCACAAAAACAACAACCAGAACCACAACAACCACAACAACCACCACAACAACAACAACAACCAGAACCACAACCACCACAACCACAACCACCACAACAACCACAACAACAACCAGAACCACAACAACAACAACCAGAACCACAACAACAACCACCACAACCACCACAACAACAACAACCACCACCACAACCACCACAACAACAACCACCACCACAACCACCACAACCACAACAACCACAACAACAACCACAACCACCACAACAACAACCACCCAAGATCGTTGTTCTCTTGCTGGACGTCATCGCCGTCGCTCTGTCTGGGAATGGAATCAGGAGGACAGTCTAGCATGGTGTATATTAGTGTAGCATGGTGTATATTAGTGTAGCATGGTGTATATTAGTGTAGCATGGTGTATATTAGTGTAGCATGGTGTATATTAGTGTGGTATGGTGTATATTAGTGTAGTATGGTGTATATTAGTGTAGTATGGTGTATATTAGTGTAGCATGGTGTATATTAGTGTAGTATGGTGTATATTAGTGTAGTATGGTGTATATTAGTGTAGTATGGTGTATATTAGTGTAGTATGGTGTATATTAGTGTAGCATGGTGTATATTAGTGTAGTATGGTGTATATTAGTGTAGTATGGTGTATGTTAGTGTAGTATGGTGTATATTAGTGTAGTATGGTGTATGTTAGTGTGGCATGGTGTATATTAGTGTAGCATGGTGTATATTAGTGTAGCATGGTGTATATTAGTGTAGCATGGTGTATATTAGTGTAGCATGGTGTATAATAGTGTAGTATGGTGTATATTAGTGTAGTATGGTGTATATTAGTGTAGCATGGTGTATATTAGTGTAGTATGGTGTATATTAGTGTAGCATGGTGTATATTAGTGTAGTATGGTGTATATTATTGTGGCATGGTGTATATTAGTGTGGTATGGTGTATATTAGTGTAGCATGGTGTATATTAGTGTAGCATGGTGTATATTAGTGTAGTATGGTGTATATTAGTGTGGCATGGTGTATATTAGTGTAGCATGGTGTATATTAGTGTAGCATGGTGTATATTAGTGTAGCATGGTGTATATTAGTGTACCATGGTGTATATTAGTGTACCATGGTGTATATTAGTGTGGCATGGTGTATATTAGTGTGGCATGGTGTATATTAGTGTAGCATGGTGTATATTAGTGTAGCATGGTGTATATTAGCGTAGTATGGTGTATATAAGTGTGGCATGGTGTATATTAGTGTAGTATGGTGTATATTAGTGTAGTATGGTGTATATTAGTGTAGTATGGTGTATATTAGTGTAGTATGGTGTATATTAGTGTACTATAGTGTATATTAGTCTAGTATGGTGTATATTAGTGTAGTATGGTGTATATTAGTGTAGTATGGTGTATATTAGTGTAGTATGGTGTATATTAGTGTAGCATGGTGTATATTAGTGTAGCATGGTGTATATTAGTGTAGCATGGTGTATATTAGTGTAGTATGGTGTATATTAGTGTGGTATGGTGTATATTAGTGTGGTATGGTGTATATTAGTGTAGTATGGTGTATATTAGTGTAGTATGGTGTATATTAGTGTAGTATGGTGTATATTAGTGTAGTATGGTGTATATTAGTGTAGTATAGTGTATATTAGTGTAGCATGGTGTATATTAGTGTAGCATGGTGTATATTAGTGTAGCATGGTGTATATTAGTGTAGTATGGTGTATATTAGTGTAGTATGGTGTATATTAGTGTGACATGGTGTATATTAGTGTAGCATGGTGTATATTAGTGTAGCATGGTGTATATTAGTGTAGCATGGTGTATATTAGTGTAGCATGGTGTATATTAGTGTAGCATGGTGTATATTAGTGTAGCATGGTGTATATTAGTGTAGCATGGTGTATATTAGTGTAGCATGGTGTATATTAGTGTAGCATGGTGTATATTAGTGTAGCATGGTGTATATTAGTGTAGTATGGTGTATATTAGTGTAGTATGGTGTATATTAGTGTAGTATGGTGTAAATTAGTGTAGTATGGTGTATATTAGTGTAGTATGGTGTATATTAGTGTAGTATGGTGTATATTAGTGTAGTATGGTGTATATTAGTGTAGTATGGTGTATATTAGTGTAGTATGGTGTATATTAGTGTAGTATGGTGTATATTAGTGTAGCATGGTGTATATTAGTGTGCCATGGTGTATATTAGTGTAGCATGGTGTATATTAGTGTAGCATGGTGTATATTAGTGTAGCATGGTGTATATTAGTGTAGCATGGTGTATATTAGTGTAGCATGGTGTATATTAGTGTAGCATGGTGTATATTAGTGTAGCATGGTGTATATTAGTGTAGCATGGTGTATATTAGTGTAGCATGGTGTATATTAGTGTAGCATGGTGTATATTAGTGTAGTATGGTGTATATTAGTGTAGTATGGTGTATATTCGTGTAGTATGGTGTATATTAGTGTAGCATGGTGTATATTAGTGTGGCATGGTGTATATTAGTGTAGTATGGTGTATATTAGTGTAGTATGGTGTATATTAGTGTAGTATGGTGTATATTAGTGTAGCATGGTGTATATTCGTGTAGCATGGTGTATATTAGTGTAGTATGGTGTATATTAGTGTAGTATGGTGTATATTAGTGTAGCATGGTGTATATTAGTGTAGCATGGTGTATATTAGTGCAGTATGGTGTATATTAGTGTAGCATGGTGTATATTAGTGTAGAATGGTGTATATTAGTGTAGTATGGTGTATATTAGTATAGTATGGTGTATATTAGTGTAGTATGGTGTACATTAGTGTAGTTTGGTGTATATTAGTGGAGCATAGTGTATATTAGTGTAGTATGGTGTATATTAGTGTAGTATGGTGTATATTAGTGTAGCATGGTGTATATTAGTGTAGCATGGTGTATAATAGTGTAGCATGGTGTATATTAGTGTGGTATGGTGTATATTAGTGTGGTATGGTGTATATTAGTGTAGTATGGTGTATATTAGTGTAGCATGGTGTATATTAGTGTAGCATGGTGTATATTAGTGTAGCATGGTGTATATTAGTGTAGCATGGTGTATATTAGTGTAGCATGGTGTATATTAGTGTAGCATGGTGTATATTAGTGTAGTATGGTGTATATTAGTGTGGCATGGTGTATATTAGTGTAGTATGGTGTATATTAGTGTAGCATGGTGTATATTAGCGTAGTATGGTGTATATTAGTGTAGTATGGTGTATATTAGTGTAGTATGGTGTATATTAGTGTAGCATGGTGTATATTAGCGTAGTATGGTGTATATTAGCGTAGTATGGTGTATATTAGTGTAGTATGGTGTATATTAGTGTAGCATGGTGTATATTAGTGGAGCATGGTGTATATTTGAGTGGCATGGTGTATATTAGTGTAGTATGGTGTATATTAGTGTAGTATGGTGTATATTAGTGTAGTATGGTGTATATTAGTGTAGTATGGTGTATATTAGTGTAGTATGGTGTATATTAGTGTAGTATGGTGTATATTAGTGTAGCATGGTGTATATTAGTGTAGTATGGTGTATATTAGTGTAGTATGGTGTATATTAGTGTAGTATGGTGTATATTAGTGTAGCAAGGTGTATATTAGTGTAGTATGGTGTATATTAGTGTAGAATGGTGTATATTAGTGTGGCATGGTGTATATTAGTGTGGCATGGTGTATATTAGTGTAGCATGGTGTATATTAGTGTAGCATAGTGTATATTAGTGTAGCATGGTGTATATTAGTGTAGTATGGTGTATATTAGTGTAGCATGGTGTATATTAGTGTAGCATGGTGTATATTAGTGTAGCATGGTGTATATTAGTGTAGCATGGTGTATATTAGTGGAGCATGGTGTATATTTGAGTGGCATGGTGTATATTAGTGTAGTATGGTGTATATTAGTGTAGTATGGTGTATATTAGTGTAGTATGGTGTATATTAGTGTAGTATGGTGTATATTAGTGTAGTATGGTGTATATTAGTGTGGCATAGTGTATATTAGTGTGGCATGGTGTATATTAGTGTAGCATGGTGTATATTAGTGTAGCATAGTGTATATTAGTGTAGCATGGTGTATATTAGTGTAGTATGGTGTATATTAGTGTAGCATGGTGTATATTAGTGTGGCATGGTGTATATTAGTGTAGCATGGTGTATATTAGTGTAGTATGGTGTATATTAGTGTAGCATGGTGTATATTAGTGTAGCATGGTGTATATTAGTGTAGCATGGTGTATATTAGTGTAGCATGTTGTATATTAGTGTGGTATGGTGTATATTAGTGTAGCATGGTGTATATTAGTGTAGAATGGTGTATATTAGTGTAGTATGGTGTATATTAGTGTAGTATGGTGTATATTAGTGTAGCATGGTGTATATTAGTGTAGTATGGTGTATATTAGTGTAGCATGGTGTATATTAGTGTAGCATGGTGTATATTAGTGTAGCATGGTGTATATTAGTGTAGCATAGTGTATATTAGTGTAGTATGGTGTATATTAGTGTAGCATGGTGTATATTAGTGTAGCATGGTGTATATTAGTGTAATATGGTGTATATTAGTGTAGTATGGTGTATATTAGTGTAGCATGGTGTATATTAGTGTAGTATGGTGTATATTAGTGTAGTACTGTGTATATTAGTGTAGCATGGTGTATATTAGTGTAGCATGGTGTATATTAGTGTAGCATGGTGTATATTAGTGTAGCATGGTGTATATTAGTGTAGTACAGTGTATATTAGTGTAGTATGGTGTATATTAGTGTAGCATGGTGTATATTAGTGTAGCATGGTGTATATTAGTGTAGCATGGTGTATATTAGTGTAGCATAGTGTATATTAGTGTAGTATGGTGTATATTAGTGTAGCATGGTGTATATTAGTGTAGTATGGTGTATATTAGTGTAGTATGGTGTATATTAGTGTAGCATGGTGTATATTAGTGTAGTATGGTGTATATTAGTGTAGTATGGTGTATATTAGTGTAGTATGGTGTATATTAGTGTAGCATGGTGTATATTAGTGTAGCATGGTGTATATTAGTGTAGCATGGTGTATATTAGTGTAGTATGGTGTATATTAGTGTAGCATGGTGTATATTAGTGTAGTGTGGTGTATATTAGTGTAGTATGGTGTATATTAGTGTAGTATGGTGTATTTAGTGTAGTATGGTGTATATTAGTGTAGCATGGTGTATATTAGTGTAGTATGGTGTATATTAGTGTAGTATGGTGTATATTAGTGTAGTATGGTGAATATTAGTGTAGTATGGTGTATATTAGTGTAGCATGGTGTATATTAGTCTAGTATGGTGTATATTAGTGTAGTATGGTGTATATTAGTGTGGCATGGTGTATATTAGTGTAGTATGGTGTATATTAGTGTAGTATGGTGTATATTAGTGTAGCATGGTGTATATTAGTGTAGCATGGTGTATATTAGTGTAGTATGGTGTATATTAGTGTAGCATGGTGTATATTAGTGTAGCATCATGTATATTAGTGTAGCATGGTGTATATTAGTTTGGCATGGTGTATATTAGTGTAGCATGGTGTATATTAGTATAGCATCATGTATATTAGTGTAGCATGGTGTATATTAGTGTGGCATGGTGTATATTAGTGTAGCATGGTGTATATTAGTGTAGCATGGTGTATATTAGTGTGGCATGGTGTATATTAGTGTAGTATGGTGTATATTAGTGTAGTATGGTGTATTTAGTGTAGTATGGTGTATATTAGTGTAGCATGGTGTATATTAGTGTAGTATGGTGTATATTAGTGTAGCATGGTGTATATTAGTGTAGCATGGTGTATATTAGTGTAGTATGGTGTATATTAGTGTAGCATGGTGTATATTAGTGTAGTATGGTGTATATTAGTGTAGCATGGTGTATATTAGTGTAGTATGGTGGATATTAGTGTAGTATGGTGTATATTAGTGTAGTATGGTGTATATTAGTATAGCATGGTATATATTAGTGTAGCATGGTGTATATTAGTGTAGCATGGTGTATATTAGTGTAGCATGGTGTATATTAGTGTAGTATGGTGTATATTAGTGTAGTATGGTGTATATTAGTGTAGTATGGTGTATATTAGTGTAGTATGGTGTATATTAGTGTAGCATGGTGTATATTAGTGTAGTATGGTGTATATTAGTGTAGTATGGTGTATATTAGTGTAGCATGGTGTATATTAGTATAGTATGGTGTATATTAGTGTAGTATGGTGTATATTAGTGTAGCATGTTGTATATTAGTGTGGTATGGTGTATATTAGTGTAGCATGGTGTATATTAGTGTAGAATGGTGTATATTAGTGTAGTATGGTGTATATTAGTGTAGTATGGTGTATATTAGTGTAGCATGGTGTATATTAGTGTAGTATGGTGTATATTAGTGTAGCATGGTGTATATTAGTGTAGCATGGTGTATATTAGTGTAGTATGGTGTATATTAGTGTAGCATGGTGTATATTAGTGTAGTGTGGTGTATATTAGTGTAGTATGGTGTATATTAGTGTAGTATGGTGTATATTAGTGTAGTATGGTGTAAATTAGTGTAGAATGGTGTATATTAGTGTAGTATGGTGTATATTAGTGTGGCATGGTGTATATTAGTGTAGTATGGTGTATATTAGTGTAGTATGGTGTATTTAGTGTAGTATGGTGTATATTAGTGTAGCATGGTGTATATTAGTGTAGTATGGTGTATATTAGTGTAGCATGGTGTATATTAGTGTAGTATGGTGTATATTAGTGTAGTATGGTGTATATTAGTGTAGTATGGTGTATATTAGTGTAGCATGGTGTATATTAGTCTAGTATGGTGTATATTAGTGTAGTATGGTGTATATTAGTGTGGCATGGTGTATATTGGTGTAGTATGGTGTATATTAGTGTAGTATGGTGTATATTAGTGTAGCATGGTGTATATTAGTGTAGCATGGTGTATATTAGTGTAGCATCATGTATATTAGTGTAGCATGGTGTATATTAGTGTGGCATGGTGTATATTAGTGTAGCATGGTGTATATTAGTGTAGCATGGTGTATATTAGTGTGGCATGGTGTATATTAGTGTAGTATGGTGTATATTAGTGTAGTATGGTGTATATTAGTGTAGCATGGTGTGTATTAGTGCAGCATGGTGTATATTAGTGTAGCATGGTGTATATTAGTGTAGTATGGTGTATATTAGTGTAGTATGGTGTATATTAGTGTAGCATGGTGTATATTGGTGTAGTATGGTGTATATTAGTGTAGTATGGTGTATTTAGTGTAGTATGGTGTATATTAGTGTAGCATGGTGTATATTAGTGTAGTATGGTGTATATTAGTGTAGCATGGTGTATATTAGTGTAGTATGGTGTATATTAGTGTAGTATGGTGTATATTAGTGTAGTATGGTGTATATTAGTGTAGTATGGTGTATATTAGTGTAGCATGGTGTGTATTAGTGCAGCATGGTGTATATTAGTGTAGCATGGTGTATATTAGTGTAGTATGGTGTATATTAGTGTAGTATGGTGTATATTGGTGTAGCATGGTGTATATTAATGTAGTATGGTGTATTTTAGTGTAGTATGGTGTATATTAGTGTAGTATGGTGTATATTAGTGTAGCATGGTGTATATTAGTGTAGTATGGTGTATATTAGTGTGGCATGGTGTATATTAGTGTAGCATGGTGTATATTAGTGTAGTATGGTGTATATTAGTGTAGTATGGTGTATATTAGTGTAGCATGGTGTATATTAGTGTAGTATGGTGTATATTAGTGTAGCATGGTGTATATTAGTGTAGTATGGTGTATATTAGTGTAGCATGGTGTATATTAGTGTAGTATGGTGTATATTAGTGTAGTATCGTGTATATTATTGTAGTATGGTGTATATTAGTGTAGTATGGTGTATATTAGTGTAGCATGGTGTATATTAGTGTAGTATGGTGTATATTAGTGTAGTATGGTGTATATTAGTGTAGTATGGTGTATATTAGTGTAATATGGTGTATATTAGTGTAGTATGGTGTATATTAGTGTAGTATGGTGTATATTACTGTTGTATGGTGTATATTAGTGTGGCATGGTGTATATTAGTGTAGTATGGTGTATATTAGTGTAGCATGGTGTATATTAGTGTAGTATGGTGTATATTAGTGTAGTATGGTGTATATTAGTGTAGTGTGGTGTATATTAGTGTAGTATGGTGTATATTAGTGTGGCATGGTGTATATTAGTGTAGCATGGTGTATATTAGTGTAGTATGGTGTATATTAGTGTAGCATGGTGTATATTAGTGTGGCATGGTGTATATTAGTGTAGCATGGTGTATATTAGTGTAGTATGGTGTATATTAGTGTAGTATGGTGTATATTACTGTCGTATGGTGTATATTAGTGTAGTATGGTGTATATTAGTGTAGCATGGTGTATATTAGTGTAGTATGGTGTATATTAGTGTTGTATGGTGTATATTAGTGTAGTATGGTGTATATTAGTGTAGTATGGTGTATATTAGTGTAGTATGGTGTATATTAGTGTAGCATGGTGTATATTAGTGTAGTATGGTGTACATTAGTGTAGCATGGTGTATATTAGTGTAGCATGGTGTATATTAGTGTAGTATGGTGTATATTAGTGTAGTATGGTGTATATTAGTGTAGTATGGTGTATATTAGTGTAGTATGGTGTATATTAGTGTAGCATGGTGTATATTAGTGTAGTATGGTGTATATTAGTGTAGCATGGTGTATATTAGTGTAGTATGGTGTATATTAGTGTAGCATGGTGTATATTAGTGTAGTATGGTGTATATTAGTGTAGCATGGTGTATATTAGTGTAGTATGGTGTATAAGTGTAGCATGGTGTATATTAGTGTAGTATGGTGTAAATTAGTGTAGTATGGTGTATATTAGTGTAGTATGGTGTATATTAGTGTAGTATGCTGTATAATAGTGTAGTATGGTGTATATTAGTGTAGTATGGTGTATATTAGTGTAGTATGGTGTATGTAGTATGGTGTATATTAGTGTAGTATGGTGTATGTAGTATGGTGTATATTAGTGTAGTATGGTGTATGTAGTATGGTGTTTATTAGTGTAGCATGGTGTATATTAGTGTAGCATGGTGTATATTAGTGTAGCATGGTGTATATTAGTGTAGCATGGTGTATATTAGTGTAGTATGGTGTATATTAGTGTAGCATGGTGTATATTAGTGTAGTGCAGGGGTGGGCCACAGTGTGGTTCTAAAATTTGCCATAGGGGCCCTGGCCAGGAACGAGATGGACGGAGTGTTTTTGTGAACTAAATATAAATGACGCAGTTAAAATTTAAGGATTTGGCCTTTAACAGGGTAGCAAAAGCAGTTATTTTCAAGGCAATTTAACAATTTGCACGAACATGAACGATGCAAAAGCAAATACGTCCTAACTCCCGGTCAAAGTGCGCCATCTATTGGGGTAAAATTTAATTTAATTTAATAATAATATTTGGATAAGTTCGGCGGACCGGATCTAAAAGCCCAACGGGGCTGTACTTTGTCCATGTCTGGTGTAGTGTGTGCTGTAGTAGTATACTACACTACTATACTACACTATACATTATACACTACACTACTACACTACTATACTACACTATACATTATACACTACACTACTATACTATACACTACACTATACATTATACACTACACTACTATACACTACTATACTATACACTACTATACACTATACACTACACTACTATACTATACACTACTATACTATACACTACACTACTATACACTACACTACTATACTATACACTACACTATACACTACACTACTATACACTACTATACTACTATACACTACACTACTATACTATACACTACTATACACTACACTACTATACACTATACTACACTATACACTACACTACTATACTACTATACTATACACTACTATACATTATACACTACACTACTATACACTACACTATACACTTCTATACTATACACTACTATACATTACACTATACACTACTATACACTACACTACTATAAACTACACTACTATACACTCTGCTATACTATAAACTACACTACCATACACTACACTACTATACACTACTATACACTGCACTACTATACTATACACTACTATACACTACACTACTATACACTACACTACTAAACACTACACTACTATACACTACACTACTATACACTATACTATACACTACACTTCTATACACTACACTACTATACACTACACTACTATACACTACTATACTATACACTACACTACTATACACTACTATACTATACACTACTATACTATACACTACTATACTATACACTACTATACACTACTATACTATACACTACTATACTATACACTACTATACACTACACTATACACTACACTATACACTACACTATACACAATACACTACACTATACACTGCTATACACTACACTACTATACACTACTATACACTACACTACTATACACTACTATGCACTACACTATACACGACTATACACTATACACTACACTACGATACACTGCACTATACACTACACTACTATACACTACACTATACACTACACTATACATTACACTACTATACACTACACTACTATACACTACATTACTATACACTACACTATACACTACACTATTATACACTACACTATACACTACACTACTATACACTACACTATACACTACACTACTATACACTACACTATACACTACACTATACACTACACTATACACTACACTACTATACACTACACTATACACTACACTACACTACTATACACTACACTATACACTACACTACTATACACTACACTACTATACACTACACTACTATACACTACACTATACACTACACTACTATACACTACACTATACACTACTATACACTACACTACTATACACTACACTACACTATACACTACACTATACACTACACTATACACTACACTTTACACTACACTACTATACACTACACTATACACTACACTACTATACACTACACTATACACTACACTACTATACACTACACTATACAATACACTACACTATACACTACACTATACACTACACTATACACTACACTACTATACACTACACTACTATACACTATACACTACACTATACACTACGCTATACACTATGCTATACACTACACTACACACTATACACTACACTACTATACACTACACTACACACTACACCACACTATACACTACACTATACACTACACTATACACTACGCTATACACTACGCTATACACTGTACACTACACTATACACTACTATACACTACACTATACACTACACTATGCACTACAATATACACTACGCTATACACTACTGTACTATACTCTAGTGCTGTACTGGTAACAAATTGGCCACGTTCTGTTGACGTGACACTAAACCCCGTTACGAGATTGGCTGTGTCGGGTGGTGGCGGGTTTGACGGCACATTTATTTATTTATTTACGCGACCTCGCCTCGCAAACTCAACGACAACAACCTCAGCCACGGAGAACACCGCGAGCAGAATGACGAAGTGTCAAAATGTAGGTGCCGGTGAGTGGGTGGGTGAGTGGGTGAGTGAGTGGGTGGGTGGGTGGGTGAGTGGGTGGGTGAGTGAGTGGGTGAGTGAGTGAGTGGGTGAGTGAGTGGGTGAGTGAGTGGGTGAGTGGGTGAGTGAGTGGGTGGGTGGGTGGGTGAGTGGGTGGGTGAGTGAGTGGGTGGGTGAGTGAGTGGGTGGGTGAGTGGGTGAGTGAGTGGGTGAGTGAGTGGGTGGGTGGGTGAGTGAGTGGGTGAGTGAGTGGGTGATTGGGTGAGTGAGTGGGTGAGTGAGTGGGTGAGTGGGTGGGTGAGTGGGTGAGTGAGTGGGTGGGTGGGTGGGTGAGTGGGTGGGTGAGTGAGTGGGTGGGTGAGTGAGTGGGTGGGTGAGTTGGTGAGTGGGTGAGTGAGTGGGTGAGTGAATGGGTGAGTGGGTGGGTGAGTGGGTGGGTCAGTGGGTGAGTGAGTGAGTGGGTGAGTGTGTGGGTGAGTGGGTGGGTGGGTGAGTGGGTGGGTGGGTGTGTGGGTGAGTGAGTGTGTGGGTGAGTGAGTGGGTGAGTGAGTGAGTGGGTGAGTGAGTGAGTGGGTGAGTGGGTGGGTGGGTGGGTGAGTGAGTGAGTGGGTGAGTGAGTGAATGGGTGGGTGGGTGAGTGAGTGGGTGGGTGGGTGGGTGAGTGGGTGGGTGAGTGAGTGTGTGGGTGTGTGGGTGGGTTTGGTGGGTGGGTGAGTGGGTGGGTGAGTGAGTGAATGGGTGCGTGAGTGGGTGAGTGAGTGGTTGAGTGGGTGAGTTGGTGAGTGAGTGGGTGGGTGGGTGAGTGAGTGGGTGGGTGAGTGGGTGGATGAGTGAGTGGGTGGGTGGGTGAGTGGGTGAGTGAGTGAGTGGGTGAGTGGGTGAGTGGGTGAGTGGGTGAGTGAGTGAGTGAGTGGGTGGGTGAGTGGGTGAGTGAGTGAGTGAGTGGGTGGGTGAGTGAGTGAGTGGGTGTGTGGGTGGGTTTGGTGGGTGGGTGAGTGGGTGTGAGTGAGGTGAGAGTGAGTGAGTGAGTGGGTGCGTGAGTGGGTGAGTGGGTGGGTGAGTGGGTGAGTGGGTGAGTGAGTGGGTGGGTGGGTGAGTGGGTGAGTGGGTGAGTGAGTGTGTGAGTGAGTGGGTGGGTGGGTGAGTGGGTGAGTGAGTGAGTGAGTGGGTGGGTGGGTGATTGAGTGAGTGAATGGGTGAGTGGGTGGGTGCGTGAGTGGGTGGGTGGGTGAGTGAGTGATGTGTGGGTGAGTGGGTGGGTGAGCGGTGAGTGATGAGTGAGTGGGTGAGTGGGTGAGTGGGTGGGTGAGTGGGTGAGTGGGTGGGTGAGTGGGTGGGTGGGTGGGTGAGTGAGTGAGTGGGTGGGTGGGTGAGTAGGTGGATGAGTGGGTGGGTGAGTGAGTGAGAAAGTGAGTGGGTGCGTGAGTAGGTGGGTGGGTGGGGTGAGTGAGTGGGGAGTGGGTGAGTGGGTGAGTGGGTGGGTGAGTGAGTGAGTGAGTGACAGTGGGTGGGTGAGTGAGTGGGTGGGTGAGTGAGTGAGTGGGTTGGTGGGTGAGTGAGTGTGTGGGTGGGTGATTGGGTGAGTGAGTGGGTGGGTGGGTGAGTTTATTGAGTGGGTCGGTGGGTGAGTGGATGGGTGGGTGGGTGAGTGGCTGAGTAGATGGGTGGGTGAGTGATGAGCGGGTGAGTGGTGGTGAATTTGAGGTGTGAGTGGATCTCCTGTACACCAGGCGAGGTAGTCAACATCTCAACATCGAACCCACGACTTCCTGTACACCAGGCGAGGTAGTCAACATCTCAGCATCGAACTCACGACCTCCTGTACACCAGGCGAGGTAGTCAACATCTCAGCATCGAACTCACGACCTCCTGTACACCAGGCGAGGTAGTCAACATCTCAGCATCGAACCCACGACTTCCTGTATACCAGGCGAGGTAGTCAACATCTCAGCGTTGAACCCACGACCTCCTGTACACCAGGCGAGGTAGTCAACATCTCAGCATTGAACCCACGACTTCCTGTACACCAGGCGAGGTAGTCAACATCTCAGCATTGAACCCACGAGTCTCCTGTAGGCCAGGCGAGGTAGTCAACATCTCAGCGTTGAACCCACGACCTCCTGTACACCAGGCGAGGTAGTCAACATCTCAGCATTGAACCCACGACTTCCTGTACACCAGGCGAGGTAGTCAACATCTCAGCATTGAACCCACGAGTCTCCTGTAGGCCAGGCGCGGTAGTCAACATCTCAGCGTTGAACCCACCACCTCCTGTACACCAGGCGAGGTAGTCAACATCTCAACATTGAACCCACGACCTCCTGTATACCAGGCGAGGTAGTCAACATTGAACCCACGACCTCCTGTAGACCAGGCGAGGTAGTCAACATCTCAGCATTGAACCCACGACTTCCTGTACACCAGGCGAGGTAGTCAACATTGAACCCACGACTTCCTGTACACCAGGCGAGGTAGTCAACATTGAACCCACGACCTCCTGCACACCAGGCGAGGTAGTCAACATTGAACCCACGACCTCCTGTACACCAGGCGAGGTAGTCAACATTGAACCCACGACCTCCTGTACACCAGGCGAGGTAGTCAACATCTCTAGGACACCGTGTATCACCGGACGCACGTGCAGTGGGATCTGTGGCGTGCGGTCAACTCCCTCCTCCTTCCCCTTCTCCTTCTCCCCAGACTCACTCCGTCACCCCACGACTGCACTATACACTACACTATACACTACACTATACACTACACCACACACTACACTATACACTACACTACACTATACACTATACACTATACACTACACTATACACTACACTATACACTACACTACACACTACACTATATATTACACTACACTACACGCTACACTATATATTACACCACACACTATTACACTACACTACACACTACACTATATATTACACTACACTACACACTACACTATACACTACACTATACACTACACTATACACTACACCACACACTACTACACTATACACTACACACTACTACACACTACACTACACACTACACTATACACTACACTACACACTACTACACTATACACTACACTATACACTACACCACACACTACTACACTATACACTACACTATACACTACACTGCTACTCTTATTCACCTACGGAGTTTGATTCCAACCCCCCCAATTTCCCTTTCCCTCCCTCTCTCTCTCTGAGACACTTGCCACATAATCAGTGTTGGCTAATCACAATGTTCCCCATTTCGCTTTGGAAGTGAGTCGCCTGCATTGTGAGGTTGTAACCACAATCCGCGATGCCTTGCTCGCAACGCTACGCTCTGTTGAGTTGATTATTTTAAATGTAACCAGGTGTAGAGAGAACCACGGCCAACAGACCGAACAGCGAGCATGGCCAAGACTCATAGAGACACACACACAGAGAGAGAGAGACCCACAGAGAACCATACTCATAGAGACACACACACAGAGAGAGAGAGAGACCCACAGAGAACCATACTCATAGAGACCCATACTCATAGAGACCCACATAGACCCACAGAGACCCATTCTCATACTCATAGAGACACACACAGAGACCCACAGAGAACCATACTCATAGAGACACACACACAGAGACCCACAGAGACCCATTCTCATACTCATAGAGACACACACAGAGACCCACAGAGAACCATACTCATAGAGACACACAGAGAGAGAGAGACCCACAGAGAACCATACTCATAGAGACCCATACTCATAGAGACCCACAGAGACCCATACTAATAGAGACACACACACAGAGACCCACAGAGACCCATTCTCATACTCATAGAGACACACACAGAGACCCACAGAGAACCATACTCATAGAGACACACACAGAGAGAGAGACCCACAGAGACCCATACTAATAGAGAGACACACAGAGACACATAGAGACCCATACTCATAGAGACACACACACAGAGAGAGAGAGACCCACAGAGAACCATACTCATAGAGACACACAGAGACCCACAGAGACCCATACTCATAGAGACACACAGAGAACCATACTCATAGAGACACACAGAGACCCACAGAGACCCATACTCATAGAGACACACAGAGAACCATACTCATAGAGACACACAGAGACCCATACTCATAGAGACACACACAGAGACCCACAGAGAACCATACTCATAGAGACACACACAGAGAGAGAGACCCACAGAGACCCATACTAATAGAGAGACACACACACAGAGAGAGACCCACAGAGAACCATACTCATAGAGACACACAGAGACCCATACTCATAGAGACACACACAGAGAGACCCACAGAGAACCATACTCATAGAGACACACAGAGACCCATACTCATAGAGACACACACACAGAGAGAGACCCACAGAGACCCACACTCATAGAGACACACACACAGAGAGACCCACAGAGACCCATACTCATAGAGACACACATAGACCCACAGAGACCCATACTCATAGAGACCCACAGAGACCCATACTTATAGAGACCCACACTCATAGAGACACACACAGAGAGAGAGAGAGACCCACAGAGAACCATACTCATAGAGACCATACTCATAGAGACCCACAGAGACCCATACTAATAGAGACACACACAGAGACACATAGAGACCCATACTCATAGAGACACACACAGAGAGAGAGACCCACAGAGACCCATACTAATAGAGAGACACACACACAGAGAGAGACCCACAGAGAACCATACTCATAGAGACACACAGAGACCCATACTCATAGAGACACACACAGAGAGACCCACAGAGAACCATACTCATAGAGACACACAGAGACCCATACTCATAGAGACACACACACAGAGAGAGACCCACAGAGACCCACACTCATAGAGACACACACACAGAGAGACCCACAGAGACCCATACTCATAGAGACACACATAGACCCACAGAGACCCATACTCATAGAGACCCACAGAGACCCATACTTATAGAGACCCACACTCATAGAGACACACACACAGAGAGAGAGAGACCCACAGAGAACCATACTCATAGAGACCCATACTCATAGAGACCCACAGAGACCCATACTAATAGAGACACACACAGAGACACATAGAGACCCATACTCATAGAGACACACACACAGAGAGAGAGAGACCCACAGAGAACCATACTCATAGAGACACACACAGAGAGACCCATTCTCATACTCATAGAGACACACACAGAGACCCACAGAGAACCATACTCATAGAGACACACAGAGACCCATACTCATAGAGACACACACAGAGAGACCCACAGAGAACCATACTCATAGAGACACACAGAGACCCATACTCATAGAGACACACACACACAGAGAGACCCACAGAGACCCACACTCATAGAGACACACACACAGAGAGACCCACAGAGACCCATACTCATAGAGACACACATAGACCCACAGAGACCCATACTCATAGAGACCCACAGAGACCCATACTTATAGAGACCCACACTCATAGAGACACACACACAGAGAGAGAGAGACCCACAGAGAACCATACTCATAGAGACCCATACTCATAGAGACCCACAGAGACCCATATTAATAGAGACACACACAGAGACACATAGAGACCCATACTCATAGAGACACACACACAGAGAGAGAGAGACCCACAGAGAACCATACTCATAGAGACACACACAGAGACAC
>NC_133739.1:142049-199549 GCF_048934315.1 Petromyzon marinus | reverse complement strand
ACTACACTATACCCTACACTATACACTACACTATACAATACACTATACACTACACTATACACTACACTATACACTACACTACACTAAAACACTATACACTACACTATACACTACACTATACACTACACTATACACTACACTATACACTACACTATACACTACACTATACACTACACTATACACTAAAACACTATACACTACACTATACACTACACTATACACTACACTATACACTACACTATACACTACACTACTATACACTACACTACTATACACTACACTATACACTACACTATACACTACACTATACACTACACACTAAAACACTATACACTACACTATACACTACACTATACACTACACTACACACTACACTATACACTACCCTATACACTACACTATACACTACACACTAAAACACTACACTATACACTACACACTATACACTACACTATACACTATACACTACACTATACACTATACACTACACTACACACTACACTATACACGACACTATACACTACACTATACACTACACTATACACTACACTATACACTACACTATCCACTATACACTACACTATACACTACACTATACACTACACACTACACACTATACACTACACACTACACTATACACTACACTATACACTACACTATCCACTAAACACTACACTATACACTACACTATACACTACACTATACACTACACTATACACTACACTATACCCTACACTATACACTACACTATACACTACACTATACACTACACTATACACTACACTATACACTACACTATACACTACACTACACTATACACTAAAACACTATACACTACACTATACACTACACTATACACTAAAACACTATACACTACACTATACACTACACTATACACTACACTATACACTACACTATACTACTATACACTACACTATACACTACACTACACTAAAACACTATACACTACACTATACACTACACTATACACTACACTATACACTACACTATACACTACACTATACACTACACTATACACTAAAACACTATACACTACACTATACACTACACTATACACTACACTATACCCTACACTATACACTACACTATACACTACACTATACACTACACTATACACTACACTACACTATACACTACACTATACACTACACTACACTAAAACACTATACACTACACTATACACTACACTATACACTACACTATACACTACACTATACACTACACTATACACTAAAACACTATACACTACACTATACACTACACTATACACTAAAACACTATACACTACACTATACACTACACACTAAAACACTATACACTACACTATACACTACACTATACACTACACTACACACTACACTATACACTACACTATACACTACACTATACACTACACACTAAAACACTACACTACACTATACACTACACACTATACACTACACTATACACTATACACTACACTATACACTATACACTACACTATACACTACACTATACACTACACTATACACTACACTATACACTACACTATCCACTACACACTACACTATACACTACACTATACACTACACTATACACTACACTATACACTACACTATCCACTAAACACTACACTATACACTACACTATACACTACACTATACACTACACTATACACTACACTATACACTACACTATACCCTACACTATACACTACACTATACACTACACTATACACTATACACTACACTATACACTACACTATACACTACACTATACACTACACTACAGTAAAACACTATACACTACACTATACACTACACTATACACTACACTATACACTACACTACACTATACACTAAAACACTATACACTACACTATACACTACACTATACACTAAAACACTATACACTACACTATACACTACACTATACACTACACTATACACTACACTACTATACACTACACTATACACTACACTACACTAAAACACTATACACTACACTATACACTACACTATACACTACACTATACACTAAAACACTATACACTACACTATACACTACACTATACACTACACTATACACTAAAACACTATACACTACACTATACACTACACTATACACTACACTATACACTACACTACTATACACTACACTACTATACACTACACTATACACTACACTATACACTACACTATACACTACACTATACACTACACTATACACTACACTATACACTACACTATACACTACACTATACACTACACTATCCACTACACACTACACTACACACTACACTATACACTACACTATACACTACACTATACACTACACTATCCACTAAACACTACACTATACACTACACTATACACTACACTATACACTACACTATACACTACACTATACACTACACTATACCCTACACTATACACTACACTATACACTACACTATACACTATACACTACACTATACACTACACTATACACTACACTATACACTACACTACAGTAAAACACTATACACTACACTATACACTACACTATACACTACACTATACACTACACTACACTATACACTAAAACACTATACACTACACTATACACTACACTATACACTAAAACACTATACACTACACTATAAACTACACTATACACTACACTATACACTACACTACTATACACTACACTATACACTACACTACACTAAAACACTATACACTACACTATACACTACACTATACACTACACTATACACTAAAACACTATACACTACACTATACACTACACTATACACTACACTATACACTAAAACACTATACACTACACTATACACTACACTATACACTACACTATACACTACACTATACACTACACTACTATACACTACACTACTATACACTACACTATACACTACACTATACACTACACTATACACTACACACTAAAACACTATACACTACACTATACACTACACTATACACTACACTACACACTACACTATACACTACACTATACACTACACTATACACTACACACTAAAACACTACACTATACACTACACACTATACACTACACTATACACTATACACTACACTATACACTATACACTACACTACACACTACACTATACACTACACTATACACTACACTATACACTACACTATCCACTACACACTACACTATACACTACACTATACACTACACTATACACTACACTATACACTACACACTACACTATACACTACACTATACACTACACTATACACTACACTATCCACTAAACACTACACTATACACTACACTATACACTACACTATACACTACACTATACACTACACTATACACTACACTATACACTACACTATACACTACACTATACACTACACTATACACTACACTATACACTACACTACACTATACACTAAAACACTATACACTACACTATACACTACACTATACACTACACTATACACTACACTATACACTACACTATACACTACACTATACACTACACTATACACTACACTACTATACACTACACTATACACTACACTACACTAAAACACTATACACTACACTATACACTACACTATACACTACACTATACACTAAAACACTATACACTACACTATACACTACACTATACACTACACTATACCCTACACTATACACTACACTATACACTACACTATACACTACACTATACACTACACTATACACTACACTACACTATACACTACACTATACACTACACTACACTAAAACACTATACACTACACTATACACTACACTATACACTACACTATACACTACACTATACACTACACTATACACTAAAACACTATACACTACACTATACACTACACTATACACTAAAACACTATACACTACACTATACACTACACACTAAAACACTATACACTACACTATACACTACACTATACACTACACTACACACTACACTATACACTACACTATACACTACACTATACACTAAAACACTATACACTACACTATACACTACACACTAAAACACTATACACTACACTATACACTACACTATACACTACACTACACACTACACTATACACTACACTATACACGACACTATACACTACACACTAAAACACTACACTACACTATACACTACACTACTATACACTACACTATACACTACACTACACTAAAACACTATACACTACACTATACACTACACTATACACTACACTATACACTACACTATACACTACACTATACACTAAAACACTATACACTACACTATACACTACACTATACACTACTATACACTACACTATACACTACACTATACACTACACTATACACTACACTATACACTATACACTACACACTATACACTACACTATACACTACACTATACACTACACTACACACTACACTATACACTACACTATACACTACACTATACACTACACTACACTATACACTACACTATACACTACACTATACACTATACACTACACTATACACTACACTACACACTACACTATACACTACACTATAGACTACACTATACACTACACTATACACTACACTATACACTACACACTAAAACACTACACTACACACTACACTATACACTACACTATACACTACACTATACACTACACTATACACTACACTACACACTACACTACACACTACACTACACACTACACTACACACTACACTATACACTACACTACACACTACACTATACACTACACTATACACTACACTATACACTACACTACACACTACACTACACACTACACTATACACTACACTACACACTACACTATACACTACACTATACACTACACTATACACTACACTATACACTACACTATACACTACACTATACACTACACTATACACTACACACTACACTATACACTACACTACACACTACACTACACACTACACTATACACTACACTATACACTACACACTACACTACACACTACACTACACACTACACTACACACTACACTATACACTACACTATACACTACACTATACACTACACTAACTATACACTACACTATACACTATACACTACACTATACACTACACTATACACTACACTACACTAAACACTATACACTACACTATACACTACACTATCACTACTACTATACACTACACTATACACTACACTATACACTACACTATACACTAAAACACTATACACTACACTATACACTACACTATACACTACACTATACACTACACTATACACTACACACTATACACTACACTACTACACTACACTATACACTACACTATACACTACACTATACACTACACTAAAACACTATACACTACACTATCCTACACTATACACTACACTACACACTACACTATACACTACCCTATACACTACACTATACACTACACTACCACTATACACTACACACTATACACTACACTATACACTATACACTACACTATACACTATACACTACACTACACACTAACACTATACACTACACTATACACTACACTATACACTACACTATACACTACACTATACACTACACTATCACTATACACTACACTATACACTACACTATACACTACACACTACACACTATACACTACACATACACTATACACTACACTATACACTACACTCCACTAAACACTACACTATACACTACACTATACACTACACTATACACTACACTATACACTACACTATACCCTACACTATACACTACACTATACACTACACTATACACTACACTATACACTACACTATACACTACACTATACTACACTACACTATACACTAAACACTATACACTACACTATACACTACACTATACACTAAACACTATACACATACACTATACACTACACTATACACTACACTATACACTACACTATACACTACACTACATACACTACACTATACACTACACTATACACTACACTACACTAAACACTATACACTACACTATACACTACCTATACACTACACTATACACTACACTATACACTACACTATACACTACACTATACACTAAAACACTATACACTACACTATACACTACACTATACACTACACTATACACTACACTATACCCTACACTATACACTACACTATACACTACACTATACACTACACTATACACTACACTATACACTACACTACACTATACACTACACTATACACTACACTACACTAAACACTATACACTACACTATACACTACACTATACACTACACTATACACTAAAAACACTATACACTACACTATACACTACACTATACACTACACTATACACTACACTATACACTACACTATACACTACACTATACACTACACTATACACTACACACTAAAACACTATACACTACACTATACACTACACTATACACTACACTACACACTACACTATACACTACACTATACACTACACTATACACTACACTATACACTACAAAACACTATACACTACACTATACACTACACACTATACACTACACTATACACTATACACTACACTATACACTATACACTACACTATACACTACACTATACACTACACTATACACTACACTATACACTACACTATACACTACACTCACTACACTATACACTACACTAAAACATACACTACACTATACACTACACTATACACTACACTATACACTAAACACTACACTATACACTACACTATACACTACACTATACACTACACTATACACTACACTATACTACACTATACACTACACTATACACTACACTATACACTATACACTCACTATACACTACACTATACACTACACTATACACTACACTACACCACTATACACTACACTATACACTACACTATACACTACACTACACTACTACACTATACACTAAACACTATACACTACACTATACACTACACTATACACTAAAACACTATACACTACACTATATACACTACACTATACACTACACATACACTATACACTACAACTATCCTACTATACACTACACTATAACACTACACTATACACTACACTTACACTAACACTACACTACACTATACACTACACTATACACAACACTATACACTAAAACACTATACACAAACAACTACACACTATACACTACACTATACACTACACACTATACACTAAAACACTATACACTACACTATACACTACACTATACACTACACTATACACTACACTACTATACACTACACTATACACTACACTATACACTACACTATACACTACACTACACACTAAAACACTATACACTACACTATACACTACACTACACACTACACTATACACTACACTATACACTACACTATACACTACACACTAAAACACTACACTATACACTACACACTATACACTACACTATACACTATACACTACACTATACACTATACACTACACTACACACTACACTATACACTACACTATACACTACACTATACACTACACTATACACTATACACTACACTATACACTACACTATACACTACACTATACACTACACTATACACTATACACTACACTATACACTACACTATACACTACACTATACACTACACTATCACTAACACTACACTATACACTACACTATACACTACACTATACACTACACTATACACTACACTATACACTACACTATACACTACACTATACACTACACTATACACTACACTATACACTCCTATAACAACACACTATACACTACACTATACACTACACTATACACTAAAACACTATACACTACACTATACACTACACTATACACTACACTATACACTACACTATACACTACACTACCTATACACTACACTATACACTACACTATAACTACCACAGTTAAAACACTATACACTACACTATACACTACACTATACACTACATACCTATACACTACACTATACACTAAAACACTATACACTACACTATACACTACACTATACACTACACTATACCCTACACTATACACTAAAACACTATACACTACACTATACACTACACTATACACTACACTATACACTACACTACACTATACACTACACTATACACTACACTACACTAAAACACTATACACTACACTATACACTACACTATACACTACACTATACACTACACTATACACTACACTATACACTAAAACACTATACACTACACTATACACTACACTATACACTAAACACTATACACTACACTATACACTACACACTAAAACACTATACACTACACTATACACTACACTATACACTACACTACACACTACACTATACACTACACTATACACGACACTATACACTACACACTAAAACACTACACTACACTATACACTACACACTATACACTACACTATACACTATACACTACACTATACACTATACACACTATACACTACACTATACACTACACTATACACTACACTATACACTACACTATCCACTACACACTACACTATACACTACACTATCACTAAACACTACACTATACACTACACTATACACTACACTATACATCACTATACACTACACTATCCACCTAAACACTACACTATACACTACACTATCACTACACTATACACTACACTATACACTACACTATACACTACACTTACCCTACACTATACACTACACTATACACTACACTATACACTACACTATACACTACACTATACACTATGCACTACACTATACACTACACTATACACTACACTATACACTACACTATACACTACACTACAATATAACACTAACACTATACACTACACTATACACTACACTATACACTACACTATACACTACACTACACTATACACTAAACACTATACACTACACTATACACTACACTATACACTAAACACTATACACTAAAACACTATACACTACACTATACACTACACTATACACTACACTACTATACACTACACTATACACTACACTACACTAAAACACTATACACTACACTATACACTACACTATACACTACACTATACACTACACTATACACTAAAACACTATACACTACACTATACACTACACTATACACTACACTATACACTAAACACTATACACTACACTATACACTACACTATACACTACACTACTATACACTACACTACTATACACTACACTATACACTACACCTATACACTACACTATACACTACACACTAAAACACTATACACTACACTATACACTACACTATACACTACACTACACACTACACTATACACTACACTATACACTACACTATACACTACACACTAAAACACTACACTATACACTACACACTATACACTACACTATACACTATACACTACACTATACACTATACACTACACTATACACTACACTATACACTACACTATACACTACACTATACACTACACTATACACTACACTATACACTACACTATCCACTACACACTACACTATACACTACACTATACACTACACTATACACTACACTATACACTACACTATACACTACACTATACACTACACTATCCACTAAACACTACACTATACACTACACTATACACTACACACTAAAACACTACACTATACACTACACACTATACACTACACTATACACTATACACTACACTATACACTATACACTACACTATACACTACACTATACACTACACTATACACTACACTATACACTACACTATACACTACACTATACACTACACTATCCACTACACACTACACTATACACTACACTATACACTACACTATACACTACACTATACACTACACTATACACTACACTATACACTACACTATACACTACACTATCCACTACACACTACACTATACACTACACTATACACTACACTATACACTACACTATACACTACACTATACCCTACACTATACACTACACTATACACTATACACTACACTATACACTACACTATACACTACACTATACACTACACTACACTAAAACACTATACACTACACTATACACTACACTATACACTACACTATACACTACACTATACACTAAAACACTATACACTACACTATACACTACACTATACACTACACTATACACTAAAACACTATACACTACACTATACACTACACTATACACTACACTATACACTACACTATACACTACACTACTATACACTACACTATACACTACACTATACACTACACTATACACTACACACTAAAACACTATACACTACACTATACACTACACTATACACTGCACTACACACTACACTATACACTACACTATACACTACACTATACACTACACACTAAAACACTACACTACACTATACACTACACACTATACACTACACTATACACTACACTATACACTACACTATACACTACACTATACACTACACACTAAAACACTAGCGCTGCACTGGTAACGAAATGTCACGTTCTGTTCACGTGGTTGTTGTTGTTGTGGTGGTTGTTATTGTTGTGGTTGTTGTGGTTGTTATTGTTGTGGTTGTTGTTGTTGTGGTGGTTGTGGTTGTTGTGGTTGTTGTTGTGGTTGTTGTTGTGGTTGTTGTGGTTGTTGTTGTTGTTGTGGATGTTGTTGTGGTTGTGGTTGTTGTTGTTGTGGTTGTTGTTGTTGTGGTTGTTGTGGTTGTTATTGTTGTGTTTGTTGTTGTTGTGGTGGTTGTGGTTGTTGTGGTTGTTGTTGTGGTTGTTGTGGTTGTTGTGGTTGTGGTTGTTGTTGTTGTGGTGGTTGTTGTTGTGGTTGTGGTTGTGGTTGTTGTTTTTGTTGTGGTTGTGGTTGTTGTTGTTGTGGTTGTAGTTGTGGTTGTAGTTGTTGTAGTGGTTGTTGTAGTGGTTGTTGTTGTGGTTGTTGTGGTTGTTGTTGTGGTTGTTGTTGTGGTGGTTGTGGTTGTTGTTGTGGTTGTAGTTGTGGTTGTTGTGGTTGTAGTGGTTGTTGTAGTGGTTGTTGTTGTGGTTGTTGTGGTTGTTGTTGTGGTTGTTGTTGTGGTTGTTGTGGTTGTTGTGGTTGTGGTTGTAGTGGTTGTGGTTGTGGTGGTTGTTGTGGTTGTGGTTGTTGTTGTGGTTGTGGTGGTTGTTATGGTTTTCGTTGTTGTGGTTGTTGTCGTGGATATTGTTGTTGTTGTTGTGGATGTTGTTGTGGTTGTTGTTGTTGTGGTTGTTGCGGATGTTGTGGATGTGGTTGTTGTTGTGGTTGTGGTGGTTGTTGTTATGGTTTTCGTTGTTGTGGTTGTTGTTGTGGATGTAGTTATTGTGGTTGTTGTGGTTGTTGTTGTGACTGTTGTTGTGGTTGTGGATGTGGTTGTTGTTGTTGTGGTTGTTGTTGTGGATATTGTGGTTGTGGTTGTTGTTGTGGATGTTGTTGTTGTGGATATTGTGGTTGTGGTTGTTGTTGTGGATGTTGTTGTTGTGGATGTTGTGGTTGTGGTAGTTGTGGATGTTGTTGTTGGTGGTTGTTGTTGTTGTTTGTCGCCATCGTGCTATTTGCGGGAGGTACCGGATGCGGCGGACAGGAAGTTACTCAACGCGGGACAGCCGTGAATCACACCAAATCGTTTATCGCCATGAGCCTCATCCAGACACCCACAGACACCCAATGACTCACATACAGACCCATAGACTATTCACACAGAGACCCATAGACACACATACAGACCCATAGACTCACATACAGACCCATAGACTATTCACACAGAGACCCATAGACTCACATACAGACCCATAGACTATTCACACAGAGACCCATAGACTCACATACAGACCCATAGACACACATACAGAGACCCATAGACTATTCACACAGAGACCCATAGACTCACATACAGACACATAGACTATTCACACAGAGACCCATAGACACACATACAGACCCATAGACACACATACAGACCCATAGACACACATACAGACCCATAGACTCACATACAGACCCATAGACTATTCACACAGAGACCCATAGACTCACATACAGACCCATAGACTCACATACAGACCCATAGACTATTCACACAGAGACCCATAGACTCACATACAGACCCATAGACTATTCACACAGAGACCCATAGACACACATACAGACCCATAGACACACATACAGACCCATAGACTCACATACAGACCCATAGACTATTCACACAGAGACCCATAGACACACATACAGACCCATAGACACACATACAGACCCATAGACTCACATACAGACCCATAGACTATTCACACAGAGACCCATAGACACACATACAGACCCATAGACTCACATACAGACCCATAGACTATTCACACAGAGACCCATAGACTCACATACAGACCCATAGACTATTCACACAGAGACCCATAGACACACATACAGACCCATAGACTCACACAGAGACCCATAGACTATTCACACAGAGACCCATAGACACACATACAGACCCATAGACTCACATACAGACCCATAGACTATTCACACAGAGACCCATAGACTATTCACACAGAGACCCATAGACTATTCACACAGAGACCCAAAGACTCACATACAGACCCATAGACTCACATACAGACCCATAGACTATTCACACAGAGACCCATAGACACTCATACAGACCCATAGACTCACATACAGACCCATAGACTCACATACAGACCCAGAGACTCACATACAGACCCATAGACTCACATACAGACCCATAGACTCACATACAGACACATAGACTCACATACAGACCCATAGACTCACATACAGACCCATAGACTATTCACACAGAGACCCATAGACACACATACAGACCCATAGACTCACATACAGACCCATAGACTATTCACACAGAGACCCATAGACTCACATACAGACCCATAGACTATTCACACAGAGACCCATAGACTCACATACAGACCCATAGACACACATACAGAGACCCATAGACTATTCACACAGAGACCCATAGACTCACATACAGACACATAGACTATTCACACAGAGACCCATAGACACACATACAGACCCATAGACACACATACAGACCCATAGACACACATACAGACCCATAGACTCACATACAGACCCATAGACTATTCACACAGAGACCCATAGACTCACATACAGACCCATAGACTCACATACAGACCCATAGACTATTCACACAGAGACCCATAGACTCACATACAGACCCATAGACTATTCACACAGAGACCCATAGACACACATACAGACCCATAGACACACATACAGACCCATAGACTCACATACAGACCCATAGACTATTCACACAGAGACCCATAGACACACATACAGACCCATAGACACACATACAGACCCATAGACTCACATACAGACCCATAGACTATTCACACAGAGACCCATAGACACACATACAGACCCATAGACTCACATACAGACCCATAGACTATTCACACAGAGACCCATAGACTCACATACAGACCCATAGACTATTCACACAGAGACCCATAGACACACATACAGACCCATAGACTCACACAGAGACCCATAGACTATTCACACAGAGACCCATAGACACACATACAGACCCATAGACTCACATACAGACCCATAGACTATTCACACAGAGACCCATAGACTATTCACACAGAGACCCATAGACTATTCACACAGAGACCCAAAGACTCACATACAGACCCATAGACTCACATACAGACCCATAGACTATTCACACAGAGACCCATAGACACTCATACAGACCCATAGACTCACATACAGACCCATAGACTCACATACAGACCCAGAGACTCACATACAGACCCATAGACTCACATACAGACCCATAGACTCACATACAGACACATAGACTCACATACAGACCCATAGACTCACATACAGACCCATAGACTATTCACACAGAGACCCATAGACACACATACAGACCCATAGACTCACATACAGACCCATAGACTATTCACACAGAGACCCATAGACTCACATACAGACCCATAGACTATTCACACAGAGACCCATAGACTCACATACAGACCCATAGACTATTCACACAGAGACCCATAGACTCACATACAGACCCAGAGACTCACATACAAACCCATAGACTCACATACAGACCCATAGACTACTCACACAGAGACCCATAGACACTCATAGACACCCATAGACTCACATACAGACCCATAGACTACTCACACAGAGACCCATAGACGCCCATAGACACCCATAGACACCCACAGAGACCCACAGAGACCCATAGACACCCACAGAGACCCACAGAGACCCACAGAGACCCACAGAGACCCCATTACACCCACAGAGACCCACACAGACCCCTCCCTCTCTTGCCCCTCGCCCCGCCCCCTGTCTCTAGCCCCGCCCCCTGTCTCTAGCCCCCGCCCCCCGGCTCCGCGAGGTCGTTCCGTGCCACGCGCCGGGTCCTCGTTGATTCGCTGAGCGGCCGCTCAGAGCCAAGGGGGCGGGGCGATGGAGGTCGGAGTGGGATTCACATTCGCTTGGCTCATCGCGAATACGACGACGATGATGATGCTGATGATGATGATGCTGCTGCTGCTGCTGCCTCTAGCAGCACCCTCACAGGCACAAGGTACTGTGGGTGGCTACGCTAGTCATGCACACACACACACACACCGAGTTACACACACACACACCGAGTTACACACACGTGCGATACACACACACGTGCGTTACACACACACCGAGTTACACACACACACACCGAGTTACACACACACACACCGAGTTACACACACACACACACACCGAGTTACACACACACACACACACCGAGTTACACACATACACACCGAGTTACACACACGTGCGATACACACACACCGAGTTACACACACACACCGAGTTACACACACACACACACCGAGTTACACACACACACACACACCGAGTTACACACACGTGCGATACACACACACACCGAGTTACACACACCGAGTTACACACACACACACACACCGAGTTACACACACACACACACCGAGTTACACACACGTGCGATACACACACACACCGAGTTACACACACACACACACACCGAGTTACACACACACACACCGAGTTACACACACACACACCGAGTTACACACACACACACACACCGAGTTACACACACGTGCGATGATGATGCTGATGATGATGCTGATGATGCTGCTGCCTCTAACAGCACCCTCACGGGCACAAGGTACTATGGGTGGCTACGCTAGTCATGCACACACCTACACACCGAGTTACACACACGTGCGTTACACACACCGAGTTACACACACACACACACCGAGTTACACACACGTGCGATACACACACACACATTCACACACACACATGTACACCGCATACATACACACACGTACACATACACACACGTACACATACACACACGTACACATACACACATACACGCATACATACATATGCATACATGTACACATACACGCACATATGTACACACACACGTACACATACACGCATACATACATAGACATACATACATAGACATACATACATGTACACACATGTACACACGCATACAAAGACAAAGATCCCCCATATAGCCTGTAACAGACTGTAGGGGCAAGTGCTGTTAGCGAGCACCTATGAAGGCCGGAACGGTACACGAGGGGGTGGGTGGCCAGCACCACGCCCGACCGCCTTTGTCTCTCTAGTGGCGATGTTTACTACACACCGCACCAGGTACTCATTTGAGGCTGAGTCGACCTAGGGGAGGCCCAGGACCGGTTCAGATAATCGTCACCGGCGGTGTTGGCCGTGAGCGGGAATCGAACCCGGGTCGCCAGGTTCATAGCGCAGCGTAGCGCTAACCACTACACTACCGCTCACCACTATACATACATACACACATGCACACACACACACGTACACATACACACATGCACACATACACACATGTACACATAGACATACATACATAGACATACATACATAGACATACATACATAGACATACACGCATGTACACGTAGACATGCACACATGTACACATGCACACACACACACATGTACACACGCATACATACACACATGTACACATATACATGCATAGACATACACACATCTACACATACATACACATAGAAATACACATGTACACTCACTCACCCACCACCCACCCACTCACTCACCCACCCACCCACTCACTCACCCACCCACCCACTCACCCACCCACTCACTCACCCACCCACCCACTCACTCACCCATCACCCACCCACTCACTCACCCACCCACCCACTCACCCACCCACTCACCCACCCAATCACCCACCCACTCACTCACCCACCCACTCACTCACGCATCACCCACCGACTCACCCACCCACTCACCCACCCACTCACCCTCTCACCCACTCACCCACCCACTCACTCACCCACCACCCACCGACTCACCCACCCACTCACCCACCCACTCACTCACCCACTCACTCACTCAACCACTCACTCACCCTCTCACCCACTCACCCACTCACCCACTCACTCACTCACTCACCCACCCACCCACTCACTCACCCACCACCCACCCACTCACTCACCCACCCACTCACTCACCCACCCACTCATTCACCCACTCGCCCACTCAATCACTCACCCACCCACTCACTCACTCACCCACTCACTCACCCACCCACTCACTCACTCACCCACCCACTCACCCACCCACTCACTCACCCACCCACTCACTCACCCACCCACTCACTCACTCACCCACTCACTCACCCTCTCACCCACTCACTCACCCACCCACTCACTCACCGTCTCACCCACTCACTCACTCACCCACCCACTCACTCACTCACCCACCACCCACCCACCCACTCACCCACCCACCCACCCACTCACGCACCCACTCACCCACCCACTCACCCACCCACTCGCCCATTCAATCACTCACTCACCCACCCACCCACTCACTCACTCACCCACTCACTCACCCACCCACTCACTCACCCACCCACTCACTCAGTCACCCACCCACTCACCCACCCACTCACTCACCCACCCACTCACTCATCCACCCACTCACTCACTCACCCACTCACCCACCCACTCACCCACCCACTCACTCACCCACCCACCCACTCACTCATCCACCCACCCACTCACTCACCCACCCACTCACCCACCCACTCACCCACCCACTCGCCCACTCACTCATACTGCTGTGCCAGGCTAGGTGCAGGAGGAGGTCACGGGACAGACCCCGCAGGTGCCATGGCTTGACTGAGATGTTGACTACCTCGCCTGGTGTACAGGAGGTCGTGGGTTCAATGCTGAGATGTTGACTACCTCGCCTGGTGTACAGGAGGTCGTGGGTTCAATGCTGAGACGTTGACTACCTCGCCTGGCCTACAGGAGACTCGTGGGTTCTGCTGAGATGTTGACTACCTCGCCTGGTGTACAGGAGGTCGTGGGTTCAATGTTGAGATGTTGACTACCTCGCCTGGTGTACAGGAGGTCGTGGGTTCAATGCTGAGATGTTGACTACCTCGCCTGGCCTACAGGAGACTCGTGGGTTCTGCTGAGATGTTGACTACCTCGCTTGGTGTACAGGAGGTCGTGGGTTCAATGTTGAGATGTTGACTACCTCGCCTGGTGTACAGGAGGTCGTGGGTTCAATGCTGAGATGTTGACTACCTCGCCTGGCCTACAGGAGACTCGTGGGTTCTGCTGAGATGTTGACTACCTCTCCTGGTGTACAGGAGGTCGTGGTTTCAATGTTGAGATATTGACTACCTCTCTTGGTGTACAGGAGGTCGTGGGTTCAATGTTGAGATGTTGACTACCTCGCCTGGTGTACAGGAGGTCGTGGGTTCAATGCTGAGATGTTGACCACCTCGCCTGGTGTACAGGAGGTCGTGGGTTCTGCTGAGATGTTGACCACCTCGCCTGGTGTACAGGAGAGTCGTGGGTTCAATGCTGAGATGTTGACTACCTCGCCTGGTGTACAGGAGATTCGTGGTTTCAATGCTGAGATGTTGACTACCTCGCCTGGTGTACAGGAGGTCGTGGGTTCAATGTTGAGATGTTGACTACCTCGCCGGGCCTACAGGAGATTCGTGGTTTCAATGCTGAGATGTTGACTACCTCGCTGGGCCTACAGGAGATTCGTGGGTTCAATGCTGAGATGTTGACTACCTCGCCGGGCCTACAGGAGAGTCGTGGGTTCTGCTGAGATGTTGACTACCTCGCCTGGTGTACAGGAGGTCATGGTTTCAATGTTGAGATGTTGACTACCTCGCCTGGTCTACAGGAGATTCGTGGGTTCAATGCTGAGATGTTGACTACCTCGCCTGGCCTACAGGAGACTCGTGGGTTCTGCTGAGATGTTGACTACCTCGCCTGGTGTACAGGAGGTCGTGGGTTCAATGCTGAGATGTTGACTACCTCGCCTCGTGTACAGGAGAGTTGTGGGTTCAATGTTGAGATGTTGACTACCTCGCCTGGTGTACAGGAGAGTCGTGGTTTCAATGTTGAGATGTTGACTACCTCGCCGGGCCTACAGGAAAGTCGTGGTTTCAATGTTGAGATGTTGACTACCTCGCCTGGTGTACAGGAGGTCGTGGGTTCAATGTTGAGATGTTGAGTACCTCGCCGGGCCTACAGGAGATTCGTGGGTTTATTGTTGAGATGTTGACTACCTCGCCTGGTGTACAGGAGGTCGTGGGGTCAATGTTGAGATGTTGACTACCTCGCCGGGCCTACAGGAGAGTCGTGGGTTCAATGTTGAGATGTTGACTACCTCGCCTGGTGTACAGGAGATTCGTGGGTTCAATGTTGAGATGTTGACTACCTCTCCTGGTGTACAGGAGGTCGTGGTTTCAATGTTGAGATATTGACTACCTCTCTTGGTGTACAGGAGGTCGTGGGTTCAATGTTGAGATGTTGACTACCTTGCCTGGTCTACAGGAGATTCGTGGGTTCAATGCTGAGATGTTGACTACCTCGCCGGGTCTACAGGAGAGTCGTGGGTTCAATGTTGAGATGTTGACTACCTCGCCTGGTGTACAGGAGAGTCGTGGGTTCAATGCTGAGATGTTGACTACCTCGCCGGGCCTACAGGAGATTCGTGGGTTCAATGTTGAGATGTTGACCACCTCGCCGGGCCTACAGGAGATTCGTGGTTTCAATGCTGAGATGTTGACTACCTCGCCTGGTGTACAGGAGAGTCGTGGGTTCAATGTTGAGATGTTGACCACCTCGCCTGGTGTACAGGAGATTCGTGGTTTCAATGTTGAGATGTTGACTACCTCGCCTGGTGTACAGGAGGTCGTGGTTTCAATGTTGAGATGTTGACTACCTCGCCTGGTCTACAGGAGAGTCGTGGGTTCAATGTTGAGATGTTGACCACCTCGCCTGGTCTACAGGAGATTCGTGGTTTCAATGCTGAGATTTTGACTACCTCTCCTGGTGTACAGGAGGTCGTGGTTTCAATACTGATATGTTGACCACCTCTCCTGGTGTACAGGAGGTCGTGGGTTCAATGCTGAGATGTTGACCACCTCTCCTGGTGTACAGGAGGTCGTGGGTTCTGCTGAGATGTTGACCACCTCGCCGGGCCTACAGGAGGTCGTGGGTTCAATGCTGAGATGTTGACTACTTCGCCGGGCCTACAGGAGAGTCGTGGTTTCAATGCTGAGATGTTGACTACCTCGCCGGGCCTACAGGAGAGTCGTGGGTTCAATGCTGAGATGTTGACCACCTCGCCTGGTCTACAGGAGATTCGTGGGTTCAATGCTGAGATGTTGACTACCTCGCCGGGCCTACAGGAGAGTCGTGGTTTCAATGTTGAGATGTTGACTAACCTCGCCGGGCCTACAGGAGAGTCGTGGTTTCAATGTTGAGATGTTGACCGCCTCGCCGGGCCTACAGGAGAGTCGTGGGTTCAATGTTGAGATGTTGACTAACCTCGCCGGGCCTACAGGAGAGTCGTGGGTTCAATGTTGAGATGTTGACTACCTCGCCGGGCCTACAGGAGATTCGTGGTTTCAATGCTGAGATGTTGACTAACCTCGCCGGGCCTACAGGAGATTCGTGGTTCCAATGTTGAGATCTTGACCACTTCACCTGGTGTACAGGAGGTCGTGGGTTCAATGTTGAGATGTTGACTACCTCTCCTGGTGTACAGGAGGTCGTGGTTTCAATGCTGATATGTTGACCACCTCGCCTGGTGTACAGGAGGTCGTGGGTTCTGCTGAGATGTTGACTACCTCGCCGGGCCTACAGGAGAGTCGTGGGTTCAATGCTGAGATGTTGACCACCTCGCCGGGCCTACAGGAGAGTCGTGGGTTCAATGCTGAGATGTTGACCACCTCGCCTGGTGTACAGGAGGTCGTGGTTTCAATGCTGAGATGTTGACTACCTCGCCTGGTGTACAGGAGGTCGTGGGTTCTGCTGAGATGTTGACCACCTCGCCTGGTGTACAGGAGAGTCGTGGGTTCAATGTTGAGATGTTGACCACCTCGCCGGGTCTACAGGAGGTCGTGGGTTCAATGTTGACTACCTCGCCTGGTGTACAGGAGGTCGTGGGTTCAATGCTGAGATGTTGACTACCTCGCCTGGTATACAGGAGGTCGTGGGTTCAATGCTGAGATGTTGACTACCTCGCCTGGTGTACAGGAGGTCGTGGTTTCAATGTTGACTACCTCGCCGGGCCTACAGGAGATTCGTGGGTTCAATGCTGAGATGTTGACCACCTCGCCGGGCCTACAGGAGGTCGTGGGTTCAATGTTCACTACTTCGCCGGGCCTACAGGAGAGTCGTGGTTTCAATGCTGAGATGTTGACCACCTCGCCGGGCCTACAGGAGATTCGTGGTTTCAATGCTGAGATGTTGACTAACCTCGCCGGGCCTACAGGAGATTCGTGGTTTCAATGCTGAGATGTTGACCAACCTCGCCGGGCCTACAGGAGACTCGTGGTTTCAATGTTGAGATGTTGATTACCTCTCCTGGTGTACAGGAGATTCGTGGTTTCAATGCTGAGATGTTGACTACCTCTCCTGGTGTACAGGAGATTCGTGGTTTCAATGCTGAGATGTTGACTACCTCGCCTGGTGTACAGGAGATTCGTGGTTTCAATGCTGAGATGTTGACCAACCTCGCCGCTTCCTCCTCCCCCTCCCCAGAGTGCGACCTGGTGCAGCAGGTCCGCTCGGCGCCACTCCGAGATGTCATCCTGCCCTGCCACGGGCGCCCTCCGGCGGCCCCAGCGTTGTTGGGCCCAGCGTTGGGCCCAGCGTTGTTGGGGCCCTGCTCCGTCGCCTCGGTGGCCTGGTACAGGCTGACGCCGCCGGCCGGGCGGATCCTGGTCCTCCATCGCGCGGGGCCCTCCCCGCCGCTCAACGCCTCTGGGGCCGCCGTCCCCGCCAGGGAGCCTCCGGCGGCCCTGGCGGCCGACGGAGCCTCGCTGCTGCTGTCGGCCGCGGCCGCCGCCGACGGAGGCCGCTATCGCTGCGCCCGCCGGCTGCGGTGCGCGAGCCGGGCGGTGTTCCGGTGCGACGAGGTGTCGCTGGTCGTCACCGAACGTGAGTGTAGTGTGAGTGTGTAGGTGTATGTGTACGTGTGTAGGTGTGAGTGTGTGTGTGTAGGTGTGTGTAGGTGTGTGTATGTGTGTGTGTGTGTGTGGGCGGTGTTCCGGTGCGACGAGGTGTCGCTGGTCGTCACCGAACGTGAGTGTAGTGTGAGAGTGTAGGTGTATGTGTAGTGTATGTAGTGTGTGTGTAGGTGTGTAGGTGTAGGTGTGTAGGTGTGTGTGTGTGTGGGCGGTGTTCCGGTGCGACGAGGTGTCGCTGGTCGTCACCGAGCGTGAGTGTAGTGTGTGGAGTGTGTAGGTGTGTGTGTAGGTGTATGTAGTGTGTGTAGGTGTAGGTGTATGTGTAGGTGTGTGTGTGTAGGTGTGTGTGTGTGTGGGCGGTGTTCCGGTGCGACGAGGTGTCGCTGGTCGTCACCGAGCGTGAGTGAAGTGTGAGTGTGTAGGTGTATGTGTAGGTGTGTAGTGTGTGTGGTGTGTGTGTAGTGTGTGTGTATGTAGTGTGTGTAGGTGTGTGTGTAGTGTGTGTGTGTAGGTGTGTGTGTGTGTGGGCGGTGTTCCGGTGCGACGAGGTGTCGCTGGTCGTCACCGAACGTGAGTGTGGTGTGTGTGGAGTGTGTAGGTGTATGTGTAGGTGTATGTGTAGTGTGTGTGTATGTAGTGTGTAGGTGTGTGTGTAGTGTGTGTGTATGTGTGTGTGTGGGCGGTGTTCCGGTGCGACGAGGTGTCGCTGGTCGTCACCGAACGTGAGTGTAGTGTGGAGTGTGTGTAGGTGTATGTGTATGTAGTGTGTATGTGTAGGTGTAGGTGTGTGTGTAGGTGTGTGTGTGTAGGTGTATGTAGTGTGTAGGTGTAGGTGTGTGTGTGGGCGGTGTTCCGGTGCGACGAGGTGTCGCTGGTCGTCACCGAACGTGAGTGTAGTGTGTGGAGTGTGTAGGTGTGTGTGTAGGTGTACGTGTGTATGTGTAGGTGTAGGTGTGTGTGTGTAGGTGTGTGTATGTAGTGTGTGTGTGTAGGTGTGTGTGTGTGTGGGCGGTGTTCCGGTGCGACGAGGTGTCGCTGGTCGTCACCGAACGTGAGTGTAGTGTGAGAGTGTACACGTAGGTGTACGTGTGTGAGTGTGTGTGTAGGTGTGTAGGTGTAGGTGTGTAGGTGTGTGTGTGTGTGGGCGGTGTTCCGGTGCGACGAGGTGTCGCTGGTCGTCACCGAGCGTGAGTGTAGTGTGGAGTGTGTAGGTGTATGTGTAGTGTGTGTAGTGTGTAGGTGTAGGTGTGTGTATGTAGTGTGTAGGTGTAGGTGTGTGTGTAGGTGTACGTGTAGGTGTGTGTGTGTGTGTGGGCGGTGTTCCGGTGCGACGAGGTGTCGCTGGTCGTCACCGAGCGTGAGTGTGTGTGTAGGTGTATGTGTAGGTGTGTAGTGTGAGTGTATGTAGTGTGTGTAGGTGTATGTGTAGGTGTAGGTGTGTGTGTATGTAGTGTGTAGGTGTAGGTGTGTGTGTGTGGGCGGTGTTCCGGTGCGACGAGGTGTCGCTGGTCGTCACCGAACGTGAGTGTAGTGTGGAGTGTGTAGGTGTATGTGTACGTGTGTAGGTGTGAGTGAGTGTGTGTGTGTGTGTAGGTGTACGTGTAGGTGTGTGTGTGTGTGTGGGCGGTGTTCCGGTGCGACGAGGTGTCGCTGGTCGTCACCGAGCGTGAGTGTGGTGTGGAGTGTGTAGGTGTATGTGTAGTGTGTGTAGTGTGTAGGTGTAGGTGTGTGTGTATGTGTGTGTGAGTGTAGGTGTGTGTGTGTGTGTGTGGGCGGTGTTCCGGTGCGACGAGGTGTCGCTGGTCGTCACCGAGCGTGAGTGAGTGTGTGTAGGTGTATGTGTAGGTGTGTGTATGTAGTGTGTAGGTGTAGGTGTGTGTGTAGGTGTGTGTAGGTGTGTGTGTGTGTGGGCGGTGTTCCGGTGCGACGAGGTGTCGCTGGTCGTCACCGAGCGTGAGTGAGTGTGTGTGTGTAGGTGTATGTGTAGGTGTGTGTGTATGTAGTGTGTAGGTGTAGGTGTGTGTGTGTAGGTGTGTGTGTAGTGTGTGTAGTGTGTGTAGGTGTGTGTGTGTGTGGGCGGTGTTCCGGTGCGACGAGGTGTCGCTGGTCGTCACCGAGCGTGAGTGAAGTGTGTGTAGTGTGTAGGTGTATGTGTAGGTGTGTGTGTATGTGTAGGTGTAGGTGTGTGTGTGTAGTGTGTGGTGTGTGTAGGTGTGTAGGTGTGTGTGTGTGTAGGCGGTGTTCCGGTGCGACGAGGTGTCGCTGGTCGTCACCGAGCGTGAGTGTAGTGTGTGTAGTGTAGTGTAGTGTGTGTAGGTGTATGTGTAGGTGTGTGTAGGTGTGTGTGTAAGTGTGTGTGTGTGTGTATGTAGTGTGTATGTGTGTGTGGAGTGTGTGTATGTGAGTGTGTGTGTGTGTAGTGTGTGTACGTGTGTAGGTGTAGGTGTGTGTGCGTGTGTGTGTGTGTACGTGTGTACGTGTGGTGTGTGTACGTGTGTACGTGTGTGTAGGTGTGTGTGTACGTGTGTGTGTAGGTGTGTATGTGTAGGTATATGTGTAGTGTGTGTGTATGTAGTGTGTAGGTGTAGGTGTGTGTGTGTGTGTGGGCGGTGTTCCGGTGCGACGAGGTGTCGCTGGTCGTCACCGAGCGTGAGTGTGTGTGAGTGTGGTGTGTGTAGGTGTACGTGTGTTAACGTAGGTGTGGTGTGTGTATGTGTTTAGGTGTGTACGTGTGTGTGTGTGTGTAGTGTGTGTGTAGGTGTGGTGTGTGTGTGTAGGTGTGTGTGTGTGTTTAGGTGTGTACGTGTGTGTGTGTATGTGTGTGTGTATGTGTGTGTGTAGTGTACGTGTGTTTGTAGGTGTGTGTGTACGTGTATGTGTGAGTGTGTGTGTAGGTGTGTGTGTAGGTGTGTGTGTGTGTGGGCGGTGTTCCGGTGCGACGAGGTGTCGCTGGTCGTCACCGAGCGTGAGTGCGTGTGAGTGTAAGTACGTAGGTGTGTACGTAGGTGTACGTGTGTACGTGTGTGTGTGTGTAGTGTGTAGGTGTGTGTGGTGTAGGTGTGTGTGTGTAGGTGTGTGTGTACGTAGGTGTACGTGTGTGTGTACGTGTGTGTGTGTGTATGTAGTGTGTGTGTAGTGTGTGTAGGTGTGGTGTGTGTACGTGTGTGTGTGTAGGTGTGTGTAGGTGTGTGTGTAGGTGTGTGTGTAGGTGTGTGTGTAGGTGTGTGTAGGTGTGTGTGTGGTGTGTGTCTGTGTAGGTGTGTGTGTTTAGGTGTGTGTTGTGTGTGTGTATGTAGTGTGTGTGTGTACGTGTGTGTGTGGTGTGTGTATGTGGTGTGTGTGTGTAGGTTTGTGTGTAGGTGTGTGTGTAGGTGTGTGTAGGTGTGTGTGTAGGTGTCTATGTGTAGGTGTGTGTAGTTGTGTGTAGGTGTGTGTGTAGGTGTGTGTGTGAGTGTGTGTGTAGTGTGTGTGTGTGTGTAGGTGTGTGTGTAGGTGTGTAGGTGTGTGTGTAGGTGTGTGTGTAGGTGTGTGTGTAGGTGTGTAGGTGTAGGTGTGTGTGTGTGTGTGGGCGGTGTTCCGGTGCGACGAGGTGTCGCTGGTCGTCACTGAGCGTGAGTGTAGTGTGAGTGTGTGTATGTACGTGTACGTGTGTGAGTGTGTGTGTAGGTGTGTGTGTGTAGGTGTGTGTGTGTAGGTGTGTGTGTAGGTGTGTGTGTAGGTGTGTGTGTGTACGTGTGTGTACGTGTGTGTAGGTGTGTGTGTGTGTACGTGTGTACGTGTGTGTGTGTACGTGTGTGTGTGTACGTGTGTGTGTACGTGTGTGTGTGTACGTGTGTGTGTGTACGTTTGAATATTGACGTGATTTTATTGAAACTTTGGGCCCCACACGTTGTGAAATCAACAGCACTGCGCCTCCAGCACGGGAAAATCTCTCCACAACTGCCCCAATCACCAATTCCCAAGCAATTTGAGAGCCCCTCACAAGACAAAGGTCCCCCGTGTAGCCTCTAACAGGCAGTAGGGGCAAGTGCTGTTAGTAGTAGCTACCTACACAGACAAAGATCCCCCGTGTAGCCTCTAGCAGGCTGTAGGGGCAAGTGCTGTTAGTAGTAGCTACCTACACAGACAAAGATCCCCCAGGTAGCCTCTAGCAGGCTGTAGGGGCAAGTGCTGTTAGTGGTAGCTACCTACACAGACAAAGATCCCCCGCATAGCCTCTAGCAGGCTGTAGGGGCAAGTGCTGTTAGTAGTAGCTACCTACACAGACAAAGCTCCCCCGTGTAGCCTCTAGCAGGCTGTAGGGGCAAGTGCTGTTAGTAGTAGCTACCTACACAGACAAAGATCCCCCAGGTAGCCTCTAACAGGCTGTAGGGGCAAGTGCTGTTAGTAGTAGCTACCTACACAGACAAATATCCCCCGCGTAGCCTCTAGCAGGCTGTAGGGGCAAGTGCTGTTAGTAGTAGCTACCTACACAGACAAAGGTCCCCCGTGTAGCCTCTAGCAGGCTGTAGGGGCAAGTGCTGTTAGTAGTAGCGAGTAGCTACCTAAATGGACAAAGCTCCCCCAGGTAGCCTCTAACAGGCTGTAGGGGCAAGTGCTGTTAGTAGTAGCTACCTACACAGACAAAGATCCCCCGCATAGCCTCTAGCAGGCTGTAGGGGCAAGTGCTGTTAGTAGTAGCTACCTACACAGACAAAGCTCCCCCGTGTAGCCTCTAGCAGGCTGTAGGGGCAAGTGCTGTTAGTAGTAGCTACCTACACAGACAAAGATCCCCCAGGTAGCCTCTAACAGGCTGTAGGGGCAAGTGCTGTTAGTAGTAGCTACCTACACAGACAAAGATCCCCCGTGTAGCCTCTAGCAGGCTGTAGGGGCAAGTGCTGTTAGTAGTAGCTACCTACACAGACAAAGATCCCCCGTGTAGCCTCTAACAGACTAGGGGCAAGTGCTGTTAGTAGTAGCTACCTACACAGACAAAGATCCCCCAGGTAGCCTCTAACAGGCTGTAGGGGCAAGTGCTGTTAGTAGTAGCTACCTACACAGACAAAGATCCCCCGTGTAGCCTCTAACAGACTGTAGGGGCAAGTGCTGTTAGTAGTAGCTACCTACACAGACAAAGATCCCCCGTGTAGCCTCTAACAGACTGTAGGGGCAAGTGCTGTTAGTAGTAGCTACCTACACAGACAAAGATCCCCCAGGTAGCCTCTAGCAGACTGTAGGGGCAAGTGCTGTTAGTAGTAGCTACCTACACAGACAAAGGTCCCCCGTGTAGCCTCTAGCAGGTTGTAGGGGCAAGTGCTGTTAGTAGTAGCTACCTACACAGACAAAGATCCCCCGTGTAGCCTCTAGCTGGCTGTAGGGGCAAGTGCTGTTAGTAGTAGCTACCTACACAGACAAAGCTCCCCCAGGTAGCCTCTAGCACCTGTAGGGGCAAGTGCTGTTAGTGGTAGCTACCTACACAGACAAAGATCCCCCGTGTAGCCTCTAACAGGCTGTAGGGGCAAGTGCTGTTAGTAGTAGCTACCTACACAGACAAAGATCCCCCGTGTAGCCTCTAGCTGGCTGTAGGGACAAGTGCTGTTAGTAGTAGCTACCTACACAGACAAAGATCCCCCAGGTAGCCTCTAGCAGACTGTAGGGGCAAGTGCTGTTAGTAGTAGCTACCTACACAGACAAAGCTCCCCCGTGTAGCCTCTGTCAGGCTGTAGGGGCAAGTGCTGTTAGTAGTAGCTACCTACACAGACAAAGCTCCCCCAGGTAGCCTCTAACAGACTGTAGGGGCAAGTGCTGTTAGCGAGCACCTCTGAAGGCCGGTTAACGGCACACGAGGGGGTGGGTGGCCAGCAACCACGTCCGACCGCCTTTGTCTCTCCCTTAGTGGCGATGTTCACTACACACCGCTACACCAGGTAACTCATTTGAGGCTGAGTCGACCTAGGGGAGGCCCGGGACCCGGTTCAGATGATCGTCACCGGCGGTGTTGGCCGTGAGCGGGAATCGAACCCGGGTCGCCGGGTTCATAGCGCAGGGTAGCGCTAACCACTGCACCACCGCTCCTCACACCGACACTACTTGATACACTCACACACACTCACACACCGTGCTGATGATTTGCTGTCCAATTATTCGTTTCTGTCTCTCTGTCTGTCTCTGACAAAAAGGTGTGGATGGCTACGGGCTACGTGAGTCAACAACATCAACAACATCAACAACAGCAGCAGCATCAACAACTGGAAAATGTATTCCTTAGCACTCTGCGATGATTGACAGTGTGCGAGTGTGTGGGTGAGTGGGTGAGTGTGTGGGTGAGTGGGTGAGTGGGTGGGTGAGTGAGTGGGTGGGTGGGTGAGTGGGTGAGTGGGTGGGTGAGTGGGTGGGTGGGTGGGTGAGTGAGTGGGTGGGTGGGTGAGTGGGTGAGTGTGTGAGTGAGTGGGTGGGTGAGTGGGTGGGTGAGTGGGTGGGTGAGTAGGTGGGTGAGTGAGTGTGTGAGTGTGTGAGTGTGTGGATGAGTGGGTGAGTGGGTGGGTGAGTGGGTGGGTGAGTGGGTGAGTGGGTGGGTGGGTGAGTGAGTGGATGAGTGGGTGGGTGAGTGAGTGAGTGGGTGAGTGGGTGGGTGAGTGGGTGGGTGAGTGGGTGGGTGGGTGAGTGTGTGGGTGAGTGGGTGGGTGAGTAGGTGGGTGAGTGAGTGGGTGAGTGGGTGAGTGGGTGGGTGGGTGAGTGAGTGAGTGAGTGGGTGAGTGGGTGAGTGGGTGGGTGAGTGGGTGAGTGGGTGGGTGAGTGGTTGAGTGGGTGGGTGAGTGGGTGAGTGGGTGGGTGGGTGAGTGGGTGGGTGGGTGAGTGGGTGGGTGAGTGGGTGAGTGGGTGGGTGGGTGGGTGAGTGGGTGGGTGGGTGGGTGAGTGGGTGGGTGAGTGGGTGAGTGAGTGAGTGGGTGGGTGGGTGAGTGGGTGAGTGGGTGGGTGAGTGGGTGGGTGAGTGGGTGGGTGAGTAGGTGGGTGAGTGAGTGTGTGAGTGTGTGAGTGTGTGGATGAGTGGGTGAGTGGGTGGGTGAGTGGGTGGGTGAGTGGGTGAGTGGGTGGGTGGGTGAGTGAGTGGATGAGTGGGTGGGTGAGTGAGTGAGTGGGTGAGTGGGTGGGTGAGTGGGTGGGTGGGTGAGTGAGTGGGTGAGTGTGTGGGTGAGTGGGTGGGTGAGTAGGTGGGTGAGTGAGTGGGTGAGTGGGTGAGTGGGTGGGTGGGTGAGTGAGTGAGTGAGTGGGTGAGTGGGTGAGTGGGTGGGTGAGTGGGTGAGTGGGTGGGTGAGTGGTTGAGTGGGTGGGTGAGTGGGTGAGTGGGTGAGTGGGTGGGTGGGTGAGTGGGTGGGTGGGTGAGTGGGTGGGTGAGTGGGTGTGTGGGTGAGTGGGTGGGTGAGTGAGTGAGTGGGTGAGTGTGTGGGTGAGTGGGTGGGTGAGTGAGTGGGTGAGTGGTTGGGTGAGTGGGTGGGTGAGTGGGTGAGTGGGTGGGTGGGTGAGTGGGTGGGTGGGTGGGTGAGTGGGTGGGTGGGTGGGTGAGTGGGTGAGTGAGTGGGTGGGTGGGTGAGTGGGTGGGTGGGTGGGTGAGTGGGTGGGTGGGTGGGTGAGTGGGTGGGTGGGTGAGTAGGTGGGTGAGCGAGTGGGTGAGTGGGTGGGTGAGTGTGCGAGTGTGTGGGTGAGTGGGTGAGTGGGTGAGTGGGTGGGTCAGTGGTTGAGTGGGCGAGTGAGTGAGTGGGTGGGTGGGTGAGTGAGTGGTTGGGTGAGTGAGTGAGTGTGCGAGTGGTTGGGTGAGTGAGTGAGTGTGCGAGTGGTTGGGTGAGTGAGTGAGTGGGTGGGTGGGTGAGTGTGTGAGTGGGTGGGTGAGTGGGTGGGTGGGTGGGTGAGTGAGTGAGTGGGTGGGTGGGTGAGTGGGTGGGTGGGTGAGTGGGTGGGTGGGTGGGTGAGTGGGTGGGTGGGTGAGTGGGTGGGTGAGTAGGTGGGTGAGTGAGTGTGTGAGTGTGTGGATGAGTGGGTGAGTGGGTGGGTGAGTGGGTGGGTGAGTGGGTGAGTGGGTGGGTGGGTGAGTGAGTGGGTGAGTGGGTGGGTAAGTGAGTGAGTGGGTGGGTGAGTGGGTGAGTGGGTGGGTGAGTGGGTGGGTGGGTGAGTGGGTGAGTGTGTGGGTGATTGGGTGGGTGAGTAGGTGGGTGAGTGAGTGGGTGAGTGGGTGAGTGGGTGGGTGGGTGAGTGAGTGAGTGGGTGGGTGAGTGAGTGAGTGGGTGAGTGGGTGGGTGAGTGGGTGAGTGGGTGGGTGAGTGGTTGAGTGGGTGGGTGAGTGGGTGAGTGGGTGAGTGGGTGGGTGGGTGAGTGGGTGGGTGGGTGAGTGGGTGGGTGAGTGGGTGAGTGGGTGGGTGGGTGAGTGAGTGGGTGAGTGTGTGGGTGAGTGGGTGGGTGAGTGAGTGAGTGGGTGAGTGTGTGGGTGAGTGGGTGGGTGAGTGAGTGGGTGAGTGGTTGGGTGAGTGGGTGGGTGAGTGGGTGAGTGGGTGGGTGGGTGAGTGGGTGGGTGGGTGGGTGAGTGGGTGGGTGGGTGAGTGGGTGGGTGAGTGGGTGGGTGGGTGAGTGGGTGGGTGGGTGGGTGAGTGGGTGGGTGGGTGGGTGAGTGGGTGGGTGGGTGGGTGAGTGGGTGAGTGTGTGGGTGAGTGGGTGGGTGAGTAGGTGGGTGAGTGAGTGGGTGAGTGGGTGAGTGGGTGGGTGGGTGAGTGAGTGAGTGGGTGAGTGGGTGAGTGGGTGAGTGGGTGGGTGAGTGGGTGAGTGGGTGGGTGAGTGGTTGAGTGGGTGGGTGAGTGGGTGAGTGGGTGAGTGGGTGGGTGGGTGAGTGGGTGGGTGGGTGAGTGGGTGGGTGAGTGGGTGAGTGGGTGGGTGAGTGAGTGAGTGGGTGAGTGTGTGGGTGAGTGGGTGGGTGAGTGAGTGGGTGAGTGGTTGGGTGAGTGGGTGGGTGAGTGGGTGAGTGGGTGGGTGGGTGGGTGAGTGGGTGGGTGGGTGGGTGAGTGGGTGGGTGAGTGGGTGGGTGGGTGAGTGGGTGGGTGGGTGGGTGAGTGGGTGGGTGGGTGGGTGAGTGGGTGAGTGGGTGGGTGGGTGAGTAGGTGGGTGAGCGAGTGGGTGAGTGGGTGGGTGAGTGTGCGAGTGTGTGGGTGAGTGGGTGAGTGGGTGGGTCAGTGGGTGAGTGGGCGAGTGAGTGAGTGGGTGGGTGGGTGAGTGAGTGGTTGGGTGAGTGAGTGAGTGTGCGAGTGGTTGGGTGAGTGAGTGAGTGAGTGAGTGGGTGGGTGGGTGAGTGGGTGAGTGAGTGGGTGAGTGGGTGGGTGGGTGGGTGAGTGGGTGAGTGAGTGGGTGAGTGGGTGAGTGAGTGGGTGAGTGGGTGAGTGGGTGGGTGAGTGGGTGAGTCGGTGGGTGAGTGGGTGAGTGGGTGAGTAGGTGGGTGAGTGGGTGGGTGAGTGGGTGAGTGGGTGGGTGAGTGTGCGAGTGTGTGGGTGAGTGGGTGGGTGAGTGAGTGTGTGAGTGTGTGAGTGAGTGGGTGAGTGTGTGGGTGAGTGGGTGAGTGGGTGAGTGTGTGGGTGAGTGGGTGGGTGAGTTAGTGAGTGAGTGGGTGGGTGGGTGAGTGGGTGAGTGTGTAGGTGAGTGTGTGGGTGAGTGGGTGGGTGAGTGAGTGGGTGGGTGAGTGGGTGAGTGAGTGAGTGGGTGGGTGAGTGGGTGAGTGAGTGGGTGAGTGGGTGAGTGGGTGGGTGAGTAGGTGGGTGAATGGGTGGGTGAGTGAGTGAGTGTGTGGGTGAGTGGGTGGGTGAGTGAGTGTGTGAGTGTGTGAGTGAGTGGGTGAGTGTGTGGGTGAGTGGGTGAGTGGGTGAGTGTGTGGGTGAGTGGGTGGGTGAGTTAGTGAGTGAGTGGGTGGGTGGGTGAGTGGGTGAGTGTGTGGGTGAGTGTGTGGGTGAGTGGGTAGGTGAGTGAGTGAGTGGGTGGGTGAGTGGGTGAGTGAGTGAGTGGGTGGGTGAGTGGGTGAGTGAGTGGGTGAGTGGGTGAGTGGGTGGGTGAGTAGGTGGGTGAATGGGTGGGTGAGTGAGTGAGTGTGTGGGTGAGTGGGTGAGTGGGTGGATGAGTAGGTGGGTGAGTGGGTGGGTGAGTGAGTGAGTGGGTGAGTGAGTGGGTGAGCGAGTGGGCGAGTGGGTGAGTGGGTGGGTTAGTGTGTGAGTGGTTGGGTGAGTGAGTGCGTGTGTGAGTGGGTGGGTGAGTGAGTGGGTGAGTAGGTGGGTGAGTGTGTGAGTGAGTGGGTGAGTGAGTGGGTGAGTGGGTGAGTGAGTGGGTGAGTGAGTGAGTGGGTGAGTGAGTGGGTTAGTGGGTGTGTGAGTGTGTGAGTGAGTGAGTGGGTGAGTGAGTGAGTGGGTGAGTGAGTGAGTGGGTGAGTGGGTGGATGGGTCAGTGGGTGGGTGGGTGAGTGGGTGAGTGTGTGGGTGAGTGGGTGAGTGAGTGTATGAGTGAGTGAATGAGTGAGTGAATGAGTGTATGCGTGAGTGAGTGTATGCGTGAGTGAGTGTATGAGTGAGTGAGTGGGTGAGTGTGTGGGTGAGTGGGTGAGTGGGTGAGTGTGTGGGTGAGTGGGTGGGTGAGTTAGTGAGTGAGTGGGTGGGTGGGTGGGTGAGTGGGTGGGTGAGTGGGTGAGTGGGTGAGTAGGTGGGTGAGTGGGTGGGTGAGTGGGTGAGTGGGTGGGTGAGTGTGCGAGTGTGTGGGTGAGTGGGTGGGTGAGTGAGTGTGTGAGTGTGTGAGTGAGTGGGTGAGTGTGTGGGTGAGTGGGTGAGTGGGTGAGTGTGTGGGTGAGTGGGTGGGTGAGTTAGTGAGTGAGCGGGTGGGTGGGTGAGTGGGTGAGTGTGTGGGTGAGTGTGTGGGTGAGTGGGTGGGTGAGTGAGTGGGTGGGTGAGTGGGTGAGTGAGTGAGTGGGTGGGTGAGTGGGTGAGTGAGTGGGTGAGTGGGTGAGTGGGTGGGTGAGTAGGTGGGTGAATGGGTGGGTGAGTGAGTGAGTGTGTGGGTGAGTGGGTGGGTGAGTGAGTGTGTGAGTGTGTGAGTGAGTGGGTGAGTGTGTGGGTGAGTGGGTGAGTGGGTGAGTGTGTGGGTGAGTGGGTGGGTGAGTTAGTGAGTGAGTGGGTGGGTGGGTGAGTGGGTGAGTGTGTGGGTGAGTGTGTGGGTGAGTGGGTAGGTGAGTGAGTGGGTGGGTGAGTGGGTGAGTGAGTGAGTGGGTGGGTGAGTGGGTGAGTGAGTGGGTGAGTGGGTGAGTGGGTGGGTGAGTAGGTGGGTGAATGGGTGGGTGAGTGAGTGAGTGTGTGGGTGAGTGGGTGAGTGGGTGGATGAGTAGGTGGGTGAGTGGGTGGGTGAGTGAGTGAGTGGGTGAGTGAGTGGGTGAGCGAGTGGGCGAGTGGGTGAGTGGGTGGGTTAGTGTGTGAGTGGTTGGGTGAGTGAGTGCGTGTGTGAGTGGGTGGGTGAGTGAGTGGGTGAGTAGGTGGGTGAGTGTGTGAGTGAGTGGGTGAGTGAGTGGGTGAGTGGGTGAGTGAGTGGGTGAGTGAGTGAGTGGGTGAGTGAGTGGGTTAGTGGGTGAGTGAGTGGGTGAGTGAGTAGGTGAGTGAGTGGGTGTGTGAGTGTGTGAGTGAGTGAGTGGGTGAGTGAGTGAGTGGGTGAGTGAGTGAGTGGGTGAGTGGGTGGATGGGTCAGTGGGTGGGTGGGTGAGTGGGTGAGTGTGTGGGTGAGTGGGTGAGTGAGTGTATGAGTGAGTGAATGAGTGAGTGAATGAGTGTATGCGTGAGTGAGTGTATGCGTGAGTGAGTGTATGAGTGAGTGAGTGTATGAGTGAGTGAGTGAGTGTATGAGTGAGTGTATGAGTGAGTGTTTGAGTGAGTGAGTGAGTGTATGAGTGAGTGTATAAGTGAGTGTATGAGTGAGTGAGTGTATGAGTGAGTGAGTGTATGAGTGAGTGAGTGTATGAGTGAGTGAGTGTATGAGTGAGTGTATGAGTGAGTGAGTGTATGAGTGAGTGAGTGTATGAGTAAGTGTATGAGTGAGTGGGTGAGTGAGTGTATGAGTGAGTGTTTGAGTGAGTGTATGTGTGAGTGTATGAGTGAGTGAGTGTATGAGTGAGTGAGTGTTTGAGTGAGTGAGTGTATCAGTGAGTGAGTGTATGAGTGAGTGAGTGTATGAGTGAGTGTATGAATGAGTGAGTGTTTGAGTGAGTGAGTGTATGAGTGAGTGGGTGAGTGAGTGTATGAGTGAGTGAGTGTTTGAGTGAGTGAGTGTATAAGTGAGTGAGTGTATGAGTGAGTGAGTGTATGAGTGAGTGTATGCGTGAGTGTATGAGTGAGTGTATAAGTGAGTGTATGAGTGAGTGAGTGTATGAGTGAGTGAGTGTATGAGTGAGTGAGTGTATGAGTGAGTGAGTGTATGAGTGAGTGTATGAGTGAGTGAGTGTATGAGTGAGTGAGTGTATGAGTAAGTGTATGAGTGAGTGGGTGAGTGAGTGTATGAGTGAGTGTTTGAGTGAGTGTATGTGTGAGTGTATGAGTGAGTGAGTGTATGAGTGAGTGAGTGTTTGAGTGAGTGAGTGTATCAGTGAGTGAGTGTATGAGTGAGTGAGTGTATGAGTGAGTGTATGAATGAGTGAGTGTTTGAGTGAGTGAGTGTATGAGTGAGTGGGTGAGTGAGTGTATGAGTGAGTGAGTGTTTGAGTGAGTGAGTGAGTGTATGAGTGTGTGTATGAGTGAGTGTATGAGTGAGTGGGTGAGTGAGTGTATTGAGTATGAGTGAGTGTATGAGTGAGTGAGTGTATGAGTGAGTGTATGAGTGAGTGAGTGTATGAGTGAGTGTATGAGTGAGTGAGTGAGTGTATGAGTGAGTGTATGAGTGAGTGAGTGTATGAGTGAGTGAGTGTATGAGTGAGTGTATGAGTGAATGAGTGTATGAGTGAGTGAGTGTATGAGTGAGTGAGTGTATGAGTGAGTGAGTGTATGAGTGAGTGAGTGTTTGTATGAGTGAGTGTGTGTATGAGTGAGTGTATGAGTGTGTGAGTGTATGAGTGAGTGTATGAGTGAGTGAGTGTATGAGTGAGTGTATGAGTGAGTGAGTGTGTGTATGAGTGAGTGTGTGTATGAGTGAGTGTATGAGTGTGTGAGTGTATGAGTGAGTGTATGAGTGAGTGAGTGTATGAGTGAGTGAGTGTATGAGTGAGTGAGTGTATGAGTGAGTGAGTGTATGAGTGAGTGAGTGTATGAGTGAGTGTATGAGTGAGTGTATGAGTGAGTGAGTGTATGAGTGAGTGAGTGTATGAGTGAGTGTATGAGTGAGTGAGTGTATGAGTGAGTGAGTGTATGAGTGAGTGTATGAGTGAGTGTATGAGTGAGTGAGTGTATGAGTGAGTGTATGAGTGAGTGAGTGTATGAGTGAGTGTATGAGTGAGTGAGTGAGTGTATGAGTGAGTGAGTGTATGAGTGAGTGAGTGTTTTAGTGAGTGAGTGAGTGTATCAGTGAGTGAGTGTATGAGTGAGTGAGTGTATGAGTGAGTGTATGAATGAGTGTGTGTATGAGTGAGTGTTTGAGTGAGTGAGTGTATGAGTGAGTGAGTGTTTGAGTGAATGAGTGAGTGTATGAGTGAGTGAGTGTATGAGTGAGTGTATGAATGAGTGTGTGTATGAGTGAGTGTATGAGTGAGTGGGTGAGTGAGTGTATGAGTATGAGTGAGTGTATGAGTGAGTGAGTGTATGAGTGAGTGAGTGTATGAGTGAGTGTATGAGTTAGTGAGTGTATGAGTGAGTGTATGAGTGAGTGTATGAGTGAGTGAGTGTATGAGTGAGTGTATGAGTGAGTGAGTGTATGAGTGAGTGAGTGTATGAGTGAGTGAGTGTATGAGTGAGTGAGTGTGTGTATGAGTGAGTGTGTGTATGAGTGAGTGTATGAGTGTGTGAGTGTATGAGTGAGTGTATGAGTGAGTGAGTGTGTGAGTGAGTGTATGAGTGAGTGAGTGTATGAGTGAGTGAGTGTGTGAGTGAGTGTATGAGTGAGTGAGTGTATGAGTGAGTGTATGAGTGAGTGTATGAGTGAGTGTATGAGTGAGTGAGTGTATGAGTGAGTGTATGAGTGAGTGTATGAGTGAGTGAGTGTATGAGTGAGTGAGTGTATGAGTGAGTGTATGAGTGAGTGAGTGTATGAGTGAGTGTATGAGTGAGTGTATGAGTGAGTGAGTGTATGAGTGAGTGAGTGTATGAGTGAGTGTATGAGTGAGTGAGTGTATGAGTGAGTGAGTGTATGAGTGAGTGAGTGTATGAGTGAGTGTATGAGTGAGTGAGTGTATGAGTGAGTGAGTGTATGAGTGAGTGAGTGTATGAGTGAGTCAGTGTATGAGTGAGTGTATGAGTGAGTGAGTGTATGAGTGAGTGAGTGTATGAGTGAGTGTATGAGTGAGTGAGTGTATGAGTGAGTGAGTGTATGAGTGAGTGAGTGTATGAGTGAGTGAGTGTATGAGTGAGTGAGTGTATGAGTGAGTGAGTGTATGAGTGAGTGCGTGTATGAGTGAGTGAGTGTATGAGTGAGTGAGTGTATGAGTGAGTGAGTGTATGAGTGAGTGTATGAGTGAGTGAGTGTATGAGTGAGTGAGTGAGTGTATGAGTGAGTGTATGAGTGAGTGTATGAGTGAGTGAGTGTATGAGTGAGTGTTTGAGTGAGTGAGTGAGTGTATGAGTGAGTGTATGAGTGAGTGAGTGTATGAGTGAGTGTATGAGTGAGTGAGTGAGTGTATGAGTGAGTGAGTGTATGAGTGAGTGTTTGAGTGAGTGTATGAGTGAGTGTATGAGTGAGTGAGTGTATGAGTGAGTGAGTGTATGAGTAAGTGTATGAGTGAGTGTATGAGTGAGTGAGTGTATGAGTGAGTGAGTGTATGAGTGAGTGAGTGTGTGTATGAGTGAGTGTATGAGTGAGTGAGTGTATGAGTGAGTGAGTGTATGAGTGAGTGAGTGTATGAGTGAGTGTATGAGTAAGTGTATGAGTGACTGAGTGTATGAGTGAGTGTATGAGTGAGTGTATGAGTGAGTGAGTGTATGAGTGAGTGAGTGTATGAGTGAGTGTATGAGTGAGTGAGTGTATGAGTGAGTGAGTGTATGAGTGAGTGAGTGTATGAGTGAGTCAGTGTATGAGTGAGTGTATGAGTGAGTGAGTGTATGAGTGAGTGAGTGTATGAGTGAGTGTATGAGTGAGTGAGTGTATGAGTGAGTGTTTGAGTGAGTGAGTGAGTGTATGAGTGAGTGAGTGTATGAGTGAGTGAGTGTATGAGTGAGTGAGTGTATGAGTGAGTGAGTGTATGAGTGAGTGAGTGTATGAGTGAGTGTATGAGTGAGTGAGTGTATGAGTGAGTGAGTGAGTGTATGAGTGAGTGTATGAGTGAGTGTATGAGTGAGTGAGTGTATGAGTGAGTGTTTGAGTGAGTGAGTGAGTGTATGAGTGAGTGAGTGTATGAGTGAGTGTATGAGTGAGTGAGTGTATGAGTGAGTGTATGAGTGAGTGAGTGAGTGTATGAGTGAGTGAGTGTATGAGTGAGTGAGTGTATGAGTGAGTGTTTGAGTGAGTGTATGAGTGAGTGTATGAGTGAGTGAGTGTATGAGTGAGTGAGTGTATGAGTAAGTGTATGAGTGAGTGTATGAGTGAGTGAGTGTATGAGTGAGTGAGTGTATGAGTGAGTGAGTGTGTGTATGAGTGAGTGTATGAGTGAGTGAGTGTATGAGTGAGTGAGTGTATGAGTGAGTGTATGAGTAAGTGTATGAGTGACTGAGTGTATGAGTGAGTGTATGAGTGAGTGTATGAGTGAGTGAGTGTTTGTGTGAGTGAGTGTATGAGTGAGTGAGTGTATGAGTGAGTGAGTGTATGAGTGAGTGTATGAGTGAGTGTTTGTGTGAGTGAGTGTATGAGTGAGTGAGTGTATGAGTGAGTGAGTGTATGAGTGAGTGAGTGTATGAGTGAGTGAGTGTGTGTATGAGTGAGTGTATGAGTGAGTGAGTGTATGAGTGAGTGAGTGTATGAGTGAGTGTATGAGTGAGTGTATGAGTGAGTGAGTGTATGAGTGAGTGAGTGTATGAGTGAGTGAGTGTATGAGTGAGTGAGTGTATGAGTGAGTCAGTGTATGAGTGAGTGTATGAGTGAGTGAGTGTATGAGTGAGTGTATGAGTGAGTGAGTGTATGAGTGAGTGTTTGAGTGAGTGAGTGAGTGTATGAGTGAGTGAGTGTATGAGTGAGTGTATGAGTGAGTGAGTGTATGAGTGAGTGAGTGTATGAGTGAGTGAGTGTATGAGTGAGTGCGTGTATGAGTGAGTGAGTGTATGAGTGAGTGAGTGTATGAGTGAGTGAGTGTATGAGTGAGTGTATGAGTGAGTGAGTGTATGAGTGAGTGAGTGAGTGTATGAGTGAGTGTATGAGTGAGTGTATGAGTGAGTGAGTGTATGAGTGAGTGTTTGAGTGAGTGAGTGAGTGTATGAGTGAGTGAGTGTATGAGTGAGTGTATGAGTGAGTGAGTGTATGAGTGAGTGTATGAGTGAGTGAGTGAGTGTATGAGTGAGTGAGTGTATGAGTGAGTGTTTGAGTGAGTGTATGAGTGAGTGTATGAGTGAGTGAGTGTATGAGTGAGTGAGTGTATGAGTAAGTGTATGAGTGAGTGTATGAGTGAGTGAGTGTATGAGTGAGTGAGTGTATGAGTGAGTGAGTGTGTGTATGAGTGAGTGTATGAGTGAGTGTATGAGTGAGTGAGTGTATGAGTGAGTGAGTGTATGAGTGAGTGAGTGTATGAGTGAGTGTATGAGTAAGTGTATGAGTGACTGAGTGTATGAGTGAGTGTATGAGTGAGTGAGTGTTTGTGTGAGTGAGTGTATGAGTGAGTGACTGTATGAGTGAGTGAGTGTATGAGTGAGTGTATGAGTGAGTGTTTGTGTGAGTGAGTGTATGAGTGAGTGAGTGTATGAGTGAGTGAGTGTATGAATGAGTGAGTGTATGAGTGAGTGAGTGTATGAGTGAGTGAGTGTATGAGTGAGTGAGTGTATGAGTGAGTGTATGAGTGAGTGTATGAGTGAGTGAGTGTATGAGTGTGTGTATGAGTGAGTGAGTGTATGAGTGAGTGAGTGTGTGAGTGAGTGAGTGTATGAATGAGTGAGTGAGTGTATGAGTGAGTGTATGAGTGAGTGTGTGAGTGAGTGAGTGTATGAATGAGTGATTGAGTGTATGAGTGAGTGTATGAGTGAGTGTATGAGTGAGTGAGTGTATGAGTGAGTGAGTGTATGAGTGAGTGAGTGTATGAGTGAGTGAGTGTATGAGTGAGTGTATGAGTGAGTGAGTGAGTGTATGAGTGAGTGTATGAGTGAGTGTATGAGTGAGTGTATGAATGAGTAAGTGTATGAGTGAGTGAGTGTATGAGTGAGTGTATGAGTGAGTGAGTGTATGAGTGAGTGAGTGTATGTATGAGTGAGTGAGTGTATGAGTGAGTGAGTGTATGAGTGAGTGTATGAGTGAGTGATTGTTTGAGTGAGTGAGTGTATGAGTGAGTGAGTGTATGAGTGAGTGAGTGAGTGTATGAGTGAGTGAGTGTATGAGTGAGTGAGTGTATGAGTGAGTGAGTGTATGAGTGAATGTATGAGTGAGTGAGTGTATGAGTGAGTGAGTGTATGAGTGAGTGAGTGTATGAGTGAGTGTATGAGTGAGTGAGTGTATGAGTGAGTGAGTGTATGAGTGAGTGAGTGAGTGTATGAGTGAGTGAGTGTGTGAGTGAGTGAGTGTATGAATGAGTGATTGAGTGTATGAGTGAGTTAGACAACTGTCCACTTTCCATGGGGGTTGATTCAGATGGATATTCCACCACCTCGCCCCTTCCAGCAGCAGCTGCTAGCGTGGTGGTGGTGGTGGCGGTGGTGGTGACGGTGGTGGTGGTGGTGGTGGTGTCGGTGGTGGTGGGGATCGTCCTGGCAGTAAAGCGATGCAAACGTAAGTGTAGTGTGTAGTGTATAGTGTAGTGTATAGTGTAGTGTATAGTGTAGTGTATAGTATAGTGTATAGTATAGTGTAGTGTATAGTGTAGTGTATAGTGTAGTGTATAGTGTAGTGTATAGTGTAGTGTATAGTGTAGTGTATAGTGTATAGTGTAGTGTAGTGTATAGTGTAGTGTATAGTGTAGTGTATAGTGTAGTGTATAGTGTAGTGTGTAGTGTAGTGTATAGTGTAGTGTATAGTGTAGTGTGTAGTGTAGTGTATAGTGTGTAGTGTATTGTATAGTGTATAGTGTAGTGTATAGTGTATACTGTAGTAGTGTATAGTGTAGTGTAGTGTGTAGTAGTGTATAGTGTAGTAGTGTAGTGTATAGTAGTGTAGTGTATAGTAGTGTAGTGTATAGTGTAGTGTATAGTGTAGTGTATAGTAGTGTACTGTTTTGTAGTATATAGACGTGTGAGTCTATGGGTCTCTGTGTGAGTAGTCTATGGGTCTCTGTGTGAGTAGTCTATGGGTCTTTATGTGAGTAGTCTATGGGTCTCTGTGTGAGTAGTCTATGGGTCTCTATGAGTAGTCTATGGGTCTCTATGAGTAGTCTATGGGTCTCTGTGTGAGTAGTCTATGGGTCTCTGTGTGAGTAGTCTATGGGTCTTTATGTGAGTAGTCTATGGGTCTCTATGAGTAGTCTATGGGTCTCTATGAGTAGTCTATGGGTCTCTGTGTGAGTAGTCTATGGGTCTCTGTGTGAGTAGTCTATGGGTCTCTGTGTGAGTAGTCTATGGGTCTCTGCGTGAGTAGTCTATGGGTCTCTGTATGAGTAGTCTATGGGTTTCTGTGTGAGTAGTCTGTGGGTCTCTGTGTGAGTAGTCTATGGGTCTCTGTGTGAGTAGTCTATGGGTCTTTATGTGAGTAGTCTATGGGTCTCTGTGTGAGTAGTCTATGGGTCTCTGTGTGAGTAGTCTATGGGTCTTTATGTGAGTAGTCTATGGGTCTTTGTGTGAGTAGTCTATGGGTCTCTGTGTGAGTAGTCTATGGGTCTCTGTGTGAGTAGTCTATGGGTCTCTATGAGTAATCTATGGGTCTCTACGTGAGTAGTCTGTGGGTCTCTGTGTGAGTAGTCTATGGGTCTCTGTGTGAGTAGTCTATGGGTCTCTGTGTGAGTCTCTGTGTGAGGAGTCTATGGGTCTCTGTATGAGTAGTCTATGGGTCTCTGTGTGAGTAGTCTATGAGTCTCTGTGTGAGTAGTCTATGGGTCTCTGTGTGAGTAGTCTATGGGTCTCTGCGTGAGTAGTCTATGAGTCTCTGTGTGAGTAGTCTATGGGTCTCTGTGTGAGTAGTCTGTGGGTCTCTGTGTGAGTAGTCTATGGGTCTCTGTGTGAGTAGTCTATGGGTCTCTATGAGTAGTCTATGGGTCTCTATGTGAGTAGTCTATGGGTCTCTGTGTGAGTCTCTGTGTGAGTAGTCTGTGAGTCTCTGTGTGAGTAGTCTATGGGTCTCTGTGTGAGTAGTCTATGGGTCTCTGTGTGAGTCTCTGTGTGATGAGTCTATGGGTCTCTATGAGTAGTCTATGGGTCTCTGTGTGAGTCTCTGTGTGAGTAGTCTGTGGGTCTCTGTGTGAGTCTCTGTGTGAGTAGTCTATGGGTCTCTGTGTGAGTAGTCTATGGGTCTCTGTGTGATGAGTCTATGGGTCTCTGTGTGAGTAGTCTATGGGTCTCTGTGTGAGTAGTCTATGGGTCTCTGTGTGAGTAGTCTATGGGTCTCTGTGTGAGTAGTCTATGGGTCTCTGTGTGAGTAGTCTATGGGTCTCTGTGGGAGGAGTCTATGGGTCTCTGTGGGAGGAGTCTTAGGGCTCTGTGGGAGGAGTCTATGGGTCTCTGTGTGAGTAGTCTATGGGTCTCTGTGTGAGTAGTCTATGGGTCTCTGTGGGAGGAGTCTATGGGTCTCTGTGGGAGGAGTCTTAGGGCTCTGTGGGAGGAGTCTATGGGTCTCTGTGTGAGTAGTCTATGGGTCTCTGTGTGATGAGTCTATGGGTCTCTATGAGTAGTCTATGGGTCTCTGCGTGTGATTTGGGAGCTGTTTTTTGCTGCGTTGGAGTGGGACTCCCGTTCACCGCCGTGTTCGCTCGTTTGTCTGAGCAGGCAATCGGCGGGCATCCAACCAAGACGCATCTCTACAGGAGAATGACGTGAGTCTATGGGTCTCTGTGCGAGTAGTCTGTGGGTCTCAGTGCTGAGTCTATGGGTCTCTGTGCGAGTAGTCTGTGGGTCTCAGTGCTGAGTCTGTGGGTCTCTGTGTGAGTAGTCTGTGGGTCTCAGTGCTGAGTCTGTGGGTGTCTGTGTGAGTAGTCTGTGGGTCTCAGTGCTGAGTCTGTGGGTCTCTGTGTGAGTAGTCTGTGGGTCTCAGTGCTGAGTCTGTGGGTCTCTGTGTGAGTAGTCTGTGGGTCTCTGTGTGAGTAGTCTGTGGGTCTCAGTGCTGAGTTTGTGGGTCTCTGTGTGAGTAGTCTGTGGGTCATAGTGCTGAGTCTGTGGGTCTCTGTGTGAGTAGTCTGTGGGTCTCAGTGCTGAGTCTGTGGGTCTCTGTGTGAGTAGTCTGTGGGTCATAGTGCTGAGTCTGTGGGTCTCTGTGTGAGTAGTCTGTGAGTCTCAATGCTGAGTCTGTGGGTCTCTGTGTGAGTAGTCTGTGGGTCTCAGTGCTGAGTCTGTGGGTCTCTGTGTGAGTAGTCTGTGGGTCTCAGTGCTGAGTCTGTGGGTCTCTGTGTGAGTAGTCTGTGGGTCTCTGTGTGAGTAGTCTGTGGGTCTCAGTGCTGAGTTTGTGGGTCTCTGTGTAAGTAGTCTGTGGGTCATAGTGCTGAGTCTATGGGTCTCTGTGTGAGTAGTCTGTGGGTCTCAGTGCTGAGTCTGTGGGTCTCTGTGTGAGTAGTCTGTGCGTCATAGTGCTGAGTCTGTGGGTCTCTGTGTGAGTAGTCTGTGGGTCTCAGTGCTGAGTCTGTGGGTCTCTGTGTGAGTAGTCTATGGGTCTCAGTGCTGAGTCTGTGGGTCTCTGTGTGAGTAGTCTGTGGGTCTCAGTGCTGAGTCTGTGGGTCTCTGTGTGAGTAGTCTGTGGGTCTCAATGCTGAGTCTGTGGGTCTCTGTGTGAGTAGTCTGTGGGTCTCAGTGCTGAGTCTGTGGGTCTCTGTGTGAGTAGTCTGTGGGTCTCTGTGTGAGTAGTCTGTGGGTCTCAGTGCTGAGTCTGTGGGTCTCTGTGTGAGTTGTCTGTGGGTCTCAGTGCTGAGTCTGTGGGTATCTGTGTGAGTAGTCTGTGGGTCTCAGTGCTGAGTCTATGGGTCTCTGTGTGAGTAGTCTGTGGGTCATAGTGCTGAGTCTGTGGGTATCTGTGTTAGTAGTCTGTGGGTCTCAGTGCTGAGTCTGTGGATCTCTGTGTGAGTAGTCTGTGGGTCTCAGTGCTGAGTCTGTGGGTCTCTGTGTGAGTAGTCTGTGGGTCATAGTGCTGAGTCTGTGGGTATCTGTGTGAGTAGTCTGTGGGTCTCAGTGCTGAGTCTGTGGGTCTCTGTGTGAGTAGTTTGTGGGTCTCAGTGCTGAGTCTGTGGGTCTCTGTGTGAGTAGTCTGTGGGTCTCAGTGCTGAGTCTGTGGGTCTCTGTGTGAGTAGTCTGTGGGTCTCAGTGTTAGGTCTATGGGGCAGTGCTGAGTCTATGGGTCTCAGTGTTGAGTCTGTGGGTCTCAGTGCTGAGTCTATGGTGCAGTGCTGAGTCTATGGTGCAGTGCTGAGTCTATGGGTCTCAGTGCTGAGTCTATGGGTCTCAGTGTGAGTAGTCTATGGGTCTCAGTGTGAGTAGTCTATGGGTCTTAGTGCTGAGTCTATGGGTCTCAGTGTGAGTAGTCTATGGGTCTCAGTGCTGAGTTTATGGGTCTCAGTGTGAGTAGTCTATGGGTCTCAGTGTGAGTAGTCTATGGGTCTCAATGTGAGTAGTCTATGGGTCTCAGGGCTGAGTCTATGGGTCTCAGTGCTGAGTCTATGGGTCTCAGTGTGAGTCTATGGGTCTCAGTGTGAGTCTATGGGTCTCAGTGTGAGTCTATGGTCTCAGTGTGAGTCTATGGGTCTCAGTGTGAGTCTATGGGTCTCAATGTGAGTCTATGGGTCTCAGTGTGAGTCTATGGTCTCAGTGTGAGTCTATGGTCTCAGTGCTAAGTCTATGGGTCTCAGTGCTGAGTCTATGGGTCTCTGTGTGAGTAGTCTGTGGGTCTCAGTGTTGGGTCTATGGGGCAGTGCTGAGTCTGTGGGTCTCAGTGCTGAGTCTATGGGTCTCAGTGCTGAGTCTGTGGGTCTCAGTGTGAGTCTGTGGGTCTCAGTGCTGAGTCTATGGGTCTCAGTGCTGAGTCTGTGGGTCTCAGTGTGAGTCTATGGGTCTCAGTGTGAGTATTCTATGGGTCTCAGTGCTGAGTCTGTGAGTCTCAGTGCTGAGTCTGTGGGTCTCAGTGTTGAGTCTATGGGCAGTGCTGAGTCTATGGTGCAGTGCTGAGTCTATGGTGCAGTGTTGAGTCTATGGTGCAGTGCTGAGTCTATGGGTCTCAGTGTGAGTAGTCTATGAGTCTCAGTGTGAGTAGTCTATGGGTCTCAGTGTGAGTTTGAGTCTCAGTGTGAGTAGTCTGTGGGTCTCTGTGTGAGTAGTCTATGGGTCTCAGTGCTGAGTCTATGGGTCTCAGTGTGAGTAGTCTATGGGTCTGAATGCTGAGTCTGTGGGTCTCAGTGCTGAGTGTATGGGTGTCAGTGTGAGTAGTCTGTGGGTCTCAGTGCTGAGTCTGTGGGTCTCAGTGCTGAGTCTGTGGGTCTCTGTGTGAGTAGTCTGTGGGTCTCAGTGCTGAGTCTATGGGTCTCAGTGCTGAGTCTGTGGGTCTCTGTGTGAGTAGTCTGTGGGTCTCAGTGCTGAGTCTATGGGTCTCAGTGCTGAGTCTGTGGGTCTCAGTGCTGAGTCTGTAGGTCTCTGTGTGAGTAGTCTGTGGGTCTCAGTGCTGAGTCTGTGGGTCTCAGTGCTGAGTCTGTGGGTCTCAGTGCTGAGTCTGTAGGTCTCTGTGTGAGTAGTCTGTGGGTCTCAGTGCTGAGTCTGTAGGTCTCTGTGTGAGTAGTCTGTGGGTCTCAGTGCTGAGTCTGTGGGTCTCAGTGCTGAGTCTGTGGGTCTCAGTGCTGAGTCTGTAGGTCTCTGTGTGAGTAGTCTGTGGGTCTCAGTGCTGAGTCTGTGGGTCTCTGTGTGAGTAGTCTGTGGGTCTCAGTGCTGAGTCTGTGGGTCTCTGTGTGAGTAGTCTGTGGGTCTCAATGCTGAGTCTGTGGGTCTCTGTGTGAGTAGTCTGTGGGTCTCAATGCTGAGTCTGTGGGTCTCTGTGTGAGTAGTCTGTGGGTCTCAGTGCTGAGTCTGTGGGTCTCTGTGTGAGTAGTCTGTGGGTCTCAATGCTGAGTCTGTGGGTCTCAGTGCTGAGTCTGTGGGTCTCTGTGTGAGTAGTCTGTGGGTCATAGTGCTGAGTCTGTGGGTCTCTGTGTGAGTAGTCTGTGGGTCTCAGTGCTGAGTTTGTGGGTCTCTGTGTGAGTAGTCTGTGGGTCATAGTGCTGAGTCTATGGGTCTCTGTGTGAGTAGTCTGTGGGTCTCAGTGCTGAGTCTGTGGGTCTCTGTGTGAGTAGTCTGTGGGTCATAGTGCTGAGTCTGTGGGTCTCTGTGTGAGTAGTCTGTGGGTCTCAGTGCTGAGTCTGTGGGTCTCTGTGTGAGTAGTCTATGGGTCTCAGTGCTGAGTCTGTGGGTCTCTGTGTGAGTAGTCTGTGGGTCTCAGTGCTGAGTCTGTGGGTCTCTGTGTGAGTAGTCTGTGGGTCTCAATGCTGAGTCTGTGGGTCTCTGTGTGAGTAGTCTGTGGGTCTCAGTGCTGAGTCTGTGGGTCTCTGTGTGAGTAGTCTGTGGGTCTCTGTGTGAGTAGTCTGTGGGTCTCAGTGCTGAGTCTGTGGGTCTCTGTGTGAGTAGTCTGTGGGTCTCAGTGCTGAGTCTGTGGGTATCTGTGTGAGTAGTCTGTGGGTCTCAGTGCTGAGTCTATGGGTCTCTGTGTGAGTAGTCTGTGGGTCATAGTGCTGAGTCTGTGGGTATCTGTGTTAGTAGTCTGTGGGTCTCAGTGCTGAGTCTGTGGATCTCTGTGTGAGTAGTCTGTGGGTCTCAGTGCTGAGTCTGTGGGTCTCTGTGTGAGTAGTCTGTGGGTCATAGTGCTGAGTCTGTGGGTATCTGTGTGAGTAGTCTGTGGGTCTCAGTGCTGAGTCTGTGGGTCTCTGTGTGAGTAGTTTGTGGGTCTCAGTGCTGAGTCTGTGGGTCTCTGTGTGAGTAGTCTGTGGGTCTCAGTGCTGAGTCTGTGGGTCTCTGTGTGAGTAGTCTGTGGGTCTCAGTGTTAGGTCTATGGGGCAGTGCTGAGTCTATGGGTCTCAGTGTGAGTCTATGGGGCCTTGCTGAGTCTATGGGTCTCAGTGCTGAGTCTGTGGGTCTCAGTGTGAGTCTATGGGTCTCAGTGTGAGTCTATGGGTCTCAGTGTGAGTCTATGGGTCTCAGTGTGAGTCTATGGGTCTCAGCGCTGAGTCTGTGAGTCTCAGTGCTGAGTCTGTGGGTCTCTGTGTGAGTAGTCTGTGGGTCTCAGTGCTGAGTCTATGGGTCTCAGTGTGAGTAGTCTATGAGTCTCAGTGTGAGCAGTCTATGAGTCTCAGTGCTGAGTCTATGGGTCTCAGTGCTGAGTCTATGGGTCTCAGTGTTGAGTCTATGGGTCTCAGTGTGAGTATTCTATGGGTCTCAGTGCTGAGTCTGAGGGTCTCAGTGCTGAGTCTATGGGGCAGTGCTGAATCTGTGGTGCAGTGTTGAGTCTATGGGCAGTGTTGAGTCTATGGGGCAGTGTTGAGTCTATGGGGCAGTGTTGAGTCTATGGTGTAGTGTTGAGTCTATGGTGCAGTGTTGAGTCTATGGGTCTCAGTGCTGAGTCTATGGTGCAGTGTTGAGTCTATGGGTCTCAGTGCTGAGTCTATGGGTCTCAGTGCTGAGTCTGTGGGTCTCAGTGTGAGTAGTCTATGGGTCTGAATGCTGAGTCTTTGGGTCTCAGTGTGAGTAGTCTATGGGTCTGAATGCTGAGTCTGTGGGTCTCAGTGCTGAGTCTATGGGTCTCAGTGTTGAGTCTGTGGGTCTCAGTGCTGAGTCTATGGGGCAGTGCTGAGTCTATGGTGCAGTGTTGAGTCTATGGGTCTCAGTGCTGAGTCTATGGTGCAGTGCTGAGTCTATGGGGCAGTGTTGAGTCTGTGGGTCTCAGTGTTGAGTCTATGGGTCTCAGTGCTGAGTCTATGGGTCTCAGTGTTCAGTCTATGGGTCTCAGTGCTAAGTCTATGGGTCTCAGTGTTGAGTCTGTGGGTCTCAGTGCTGAGTCTATGGTGCAGTGCTGAGTCTATGGTGCAGTGCTGAGTCTATGGGTCTCAGTGCTGAGTCTATGGGTCTCAGTGTGAGTAGTCTATGGGTCTCAGTGTGAGTAGTCTATGGGTCTCAGTGCTGAGTCTATGGGTCTCAGTGTGAGTAGTCTATGGGTCTCAGTGCTGAGTCTATGGGTCTCAGTGTGAGTAGTCTATGGGTCTCAGTGTGAGTAGTCTATGGGTCTCAATGTGAGTAGTCTATGGGTCTCAGGGCTGAGTCTATGGGTCTCAGTGCTGAGTCTATGGGTCTCAGTGTGAGTCTATGGGTCTCAGTGTGAGTCTATGGGTCTCAGTGTGAGTCTATGGTCTCAGTGTGAGTCTATGGGTCTCAGTGTGAGTCTATGGGTCTCAGTGTGAGTCTATGGGTCTCAGTGTGAGTCTATGGTCTCAGTGTGAGTCTATGGTCTCAGTGCTAAGTCTATGGGTCTCAGTGCTGAGTCTATGGGTCTCTGTGTGAGTAGTCTGTGGGTCTCAGTGTTGGGTCTATGGGGCAGTGCTGAGTCTGTGGGTCTCAGTGCTGAGTCTATGGGTCTCAGTGCTGAGTCTGTGGGTCTCAGTGTGAGTCTGTGGGTCTCAGTGCTGAGTCTATGGGTCTCAGTGCTGAGTCTGTGGGTCTCAGTGTGAGTCTATGGGTCTCAGTGTGAGTATTCTATGGGTCTCAGTGCTGAGTCTGTGAGTCTCAGTGCTGAGTCTGTGGGTCTCAGTGTTGAGTCTATGGGCAGTGCTGAGTCTATGGTGCAGTGCTGAGTCTATGGTGCAGTGTTGAGTCTATGGTGCAGTGCTGAGTCTATGGGTCTCAGTGTGAGTAGTCTATGAGTCTCAGTGTGAGTAGTCTATGGGTCTCAGTGTGAGTTTGAGTCTCAGTGTGAGTAGTCTGTGGGTCTCTGTGTGAGTAGTCTATGGGTCTCAGTGCTGAGTCTATGGGTCTCAGTGTGAGTAGTCTATGGGTCTGAATGCTGAGTCTGTGGGTCTCAGTGCTGAGTCTATGGGTGTCAGTGTGAGTAGTCTGTGGGTCTCAGTGCTGAGTCTGTGGGTCTCAGTGCTGAGTCTGTGGGTCTCTGTGTGAGTAGTCTGTGGGTCTCAGTGCTGAGTCTATGGGTCTCAGTGCTGAGTCTGTGGGTCTCTGTGTGAGTAGTCTGTGGGTCTCAGTGCTGAGTCTATGGGTCTCAGTGCTGAGTCTGTGGGTCTCAGTGCTGAGTCTGTAGGTCTCTGTGTGAGTAGTCTGTGGGTCTCAGTGCTGAGTCTGTGGGTCTCTGTGTGAGTAGTCTGTGGGTCTCAGTGCTGAGTCTGTGGGTCTCTGTGTGAGTAGTCTGTGGGTCTCAATGCTGAGTCTGTGGGTCTCTGTGTGAGTAGTCTGTGGGTCTCAATGCTGAGTCTGTGGGTCTGTGTGTGAGTAGTCTGTGGGTCTCAGTGCTGAGTCTGTGGGTCTCTGTGTGAGTAGTCTGTGGGTCTCAATGCTGAGTCTGTGGGTCTCAGTGCTGAGTCTGTGGGTCTCTGTGTGAGTAGTCTGTGGGTCATAGTGCTGAGTCTGTGGGTCTCTGTGTGAGTAGTCTGTGGGTCTCAGTGCTGAGTCTGTGGGTCTCTGTGTGAGTAGTCTGTGGGTCTCAGTGCTGAGTCTGTGGGTCTCTGTGTGAGTAGTCTGTGGGTCTCAGTGCTGAGTCTGTGGGTCTCTGTGTGAGTAGTCTGTGGGTCTCAGTGCTGAGTCTGTGGGTCTCTGTGTGAGTAGTCTGTGGGTCTCTGTGTGAGTAGTCTGTGGGTCTCAGTGTTAGGTCTATGGGGCAGTGCTGAGTCTATGGGTCTCAGTGCTGAGTCTGTGGGTCTCAGTGCTGAGTATATGGGTGGCAGTGCTGAGTCTATGGTGCAGTGCTGAGTCTATGGTGCAGTGTTGAGTCTATGGTGCAGTGCTGAGGCTATGGGTCTCAGTGTGAGTAGTCTATGAGTCTCAGTGTGAGTAGTCTATGGGTCTCAGTGTGAGTAGTCTATGAGACTCAGTGTGAGTAGTCTATGAGTCTCAGTGTGAGTAGTCTATGGGTCTCAGTGTGAGTATTCTATGGGTCTCAGTGCTGAGTCTGTGGGTCTCAGTGCTGAGTCTATGGGGCAGTGCTAAGTCTAAGGGTCTCAGTGCTGAGTCTAAGGGTCTCAGTGTGAGTAATCTATGGGTCTCAGTGCTGAGTCTATGGGGCAGTGCTGAGGCTGTGGGTCTCAGTGTTGAGTCTATGGGTCTCAGTGCTGAGTCTATGGGTCTCAGTGTTGAGTCTGTGGGTCTCAGTGTTGAGTCTATGGTGCAGTGTTGAGTCTATGGTGCAGTGCTGAGTCTATGGGTCTCAGTGCTGAGTCTATGGGTCTCAGTGCTGAGTCTATGGGTCTCAGTGCTGAGTCTGTGGGTCTCAGTGTGAGTAGTCTATGGGTCTGAATGCTGGTCTTTGGGTCTCAGTGTGAGTAGTCTATGGGTCTCAGTGCTGAGTCTGTGGGTCTCAGTGTGAGTAGTCTATAGGTCTCAGTGTGAGTAGTCTATGGGTCTCAGTGCTGAGTCTGTGGGTCTCAGTGTGAGTAGTCTATGGGTCTCAGTGTGAGTAGTCTATGGGTCTCAGTGTGAGTCTATGGGTCTCAGTGTGAGTATTCTATGGGTCTCAGTGTGAGTCTATGGGTCTCAGTGTGAGTAGTCTATGGGTCTCAGTGCTGAGTCTATGGGTCTCAGTGCTGAGTCTGTGGGTCTCAGTGCTGAGTCTATGGGGCAGTTCTGAATCTGTGGGTCTCAGTGCTGAGTCTATGGGGCAGTGCTGAGTCTATGGGGCAGTTCTGAATCTGTGGGTCTCAGTGCTGAGTCTATGGGGCAGTGCTAAGTCTAAGGGTCTCAGTGCTGAGTCTAAGTGTCTCAGTGTGAGTAATCTATGGGTCTCAGTGTTGAGTCTATGGGTCTCAGTGCTGAGTCTATGGGGCAGTGCTGAGTCTATGGTGCAGTGTTGAGTCTATGGGTCTCTGTGTGAGTAGTCTGTGGGTCTCAGTGCTGAGTCTGTGGGTCTCTGTGTGAGTAGTCTGTGGGTCATAGTGCTGAGTCTGTGGGTCTCTGTGTGAGTAGTCTGTGGGTCTCAGTGCTGAGTCTGTGGGTCTCTGTGTGAGTAGTCTATGGGTCTCAGTGCTGAGTCTGTGGGTCTCTGTGTGAGTAGTCTGTGGGTCTCAGTGCTGAGTCTGTGGGTCTCTGTGTGAGTAGTCTGTGGGTCTCAATGCTGAGTCTGTGGGTCTCTGTGTGAGTAGTCTGTGGGTCTCAGTGCTGAGTCTGTGGGTCTCTGTGTGAGTAGTCTGTGGGTCTCTGTGTGAGTAGTCTGTGGGTCTCAGTGCTGAGTCTGTGGGTCTCTGTGTGAGTAGTCTGTGGGTCTCAGTGCTGAGTCTGTGGGTATCTGTGTGAGTAGTCTGTGGGTCTCAGTGCTGAGTCTATGGGTCTCTGTGTGAGTAGTCTGTGGGTCATAGTGCTGAGTCTGTGGGTATCTGTGTTAGTAGTCTGTGGGTCTCAGTGCTGAGTCTGTGGATCTCTGTGTGAGTAGTCTGTGGGTCTCAGTGCTGAGTCTGTGGGTCTCTGTGTGAGTAGTCTGTGGGTCATAGTGCTGAGTCTGTGGGTATCTGTGTGAGTAGTCTGTGGGTCTCAGTGCTGAGTCTGTGGGTCTCTGTGTGAGTAGTTTGTGGGTCTCAGTGCTGAGTCTGTGGGTCTCTGTGTGAGTAGTCTGTGGGTCTCAGTGCTGAGTCTGTGGGTCTCTGTGTGAGTAGTCTGTGGGTCTCAGTGTTAGGTCTATGGGGCAGTGCTGAGTCTATGGGTCTCAGTGTGAGTCTATGGGGCCTTGCTGAGTCTATGGGTCTCAGTGCTGAGTCTGTGGGTCTCAGTGTGAGTCTATGGGTCTCAGTGTGAGTCTATGGGTCTCAGTGTGAGTCTATGGGTCTCAGTGTGAGTCTATGGGTCTCAGCGCTGAGTCTGTGAGTCTCAGTGCTGAGTCTGTGGGTCTCTGTGTGAGTAGTCTGTGGGTCTCAGTGCTGAGTCTATGGGTCTCAGTGTGAGTAGTCTATGAGTCTCAGTGTGAGCAGTCTATGAGTCTCAGTGCTGAGTCTATGGGTCTCAGTGCTGAGTCTATGGGTCTCAGTGTTGAGTCTATGGGTCTCAGTGTGAGTATTCTATGGGTCTCAGTGCTGAGTCTGAGGGTCTCAGTGCTGAGTCTATGGGGCAGTGCTGAATCTGTGGTGCAGTGTTGAGTCTATGGGCAGTGTTGAGTCTATGGGGCAGTGTTGAGTCTATGGGGCAGTGTTGAGTCTATGGTGTAGTGTTGAGTCTATGGTGCAGTGTTGAGTCTATGGGTCTCAGTGCTGAGTCTATGGTGCAGTGTTGAGTCTATGGGTCTCAGTGCTGAGTCTATGGGTCTCAGTGCTGAGTCTGTGGGTCTCAGTGTGAGTAGTCTATGGGTCTGAATGCTGAGTCTTTGGGTCTCAGTGTGAGTAGTCTATGGGTCTGAATGCTGAGTCTGTGGGTCTCAGTGCTGAGTCAATGGGTCTCAGTGTTGAGTCTGTGGGTCTCAGTGCTGAGTCTATGGGGCAGTGCTGAGTCTATGGTGCAGTGTTGAGTCTATGGGTCTCAGTGCTGAGTCTATGGTGCAGTGCTGAGTCTATGGGGCAGTGTTGAGTCTGTGGGTCTCAGTGTTGAGTCTATGGGTCTCAGTGCTGAGTCTATGGGTCTCAGTGTTCAGTCTATGGGTCTCAGTGCTAAGTCTATGGGTCTCAGTGTTGAGTCTGTGGGTCTCAGTGCTGAGTCTATGGTGCAGTGCTGAGTCTATGGTGCAGTGCTGAGTCTATGGGTCTCAGTGCTGAGTCTATGGGTCTCAGTGTGAGTAGTCTATGGGTCTCAGTGTGAGTAGTCTATGGGTCTCAGTGCTGAGTCTATGGGTCTCAGTGTGAGTAGTCTATGGGTCTCAGTGCTGAGTCTATGGGTCTCAGTGTGAGTAGTCTATGGGTCTCAGTGTGAGTAGTCTATGGGTCTCAATGTGAGTAGTCTATGGGTCTCAGGGCTGAGTCTATGGGTCTCAGTGCTGAGTCTATGGGTCTCAGTGTGAGTCTATGGGTCTCAGTGTGAGTCTATGGGTCTCAGTGTGAGTCTATGGTCTCAGTGTGAGTCTATGGGTCTCAGTGTGAGTCTATGGGTCTCAGTGTGAGTCTATGGGTCTCAGTGTGAGTCTATGGTCTCAGTGTGAGTCTATGGTCTCAGTGCTAAGTCTATGGGTCTCAGTGCTGAGTCTATGGGTCTCTGTGTGAGTAGTCTGTGGGTCTCAGTGTTGGGTCTATGGGGCAGTGCTGAGTCTGTGGGTCTCAGTGCTGAGTCTATGGGTCTCAGTGCTGAGTCTGTGGGTCTCAGTGTGAGTCTGTGGGTCTCAGTGCTGAGTCTATGGGTCTCAGTGCTGAGTCTGTGGGTCTCAGTGTGAGTCTATGGGTCTCAGTGTGAGTATTCTATGGGTCTCAGTGCTGAGTCTGTGAGTCTCAGTGCTGAGTCTGTGGGTCTCAGTGTTGAGTCTATGGGCAGTGCTGAGTCTATGGTGCAGTGCTGAGTCTATGGTGCAGTGTTGAGTCTATGGTGCAGTGCTGAGTCTATGGGTCTCAGTGTGAGTAGTCTATGAGTCTCAGTGTGAGTAGTCTATGGGTCTCAGTGTGAGTTTGAGTCTCAGTGTGAGTAGTCTGTGGGTCTCTGTGTGAGTAGTCTATGGGTCTCAGTGCTGAGTCTATGGGTCTCAGTGTGAGTAGTCTATGGGTCTGAATGCTGAGTCTGTGGGTCTCAGTGCTGAGTCTATGGGTGTCAGTGTGAGTAGTCTGTGGGTCTCAGTGCTGAGTCTGTGGGTCTCAGTGCTGAGTCTGTGGGTCTCTGTGTGAGTAGTCTGTGGGTCTCAGTGCTGAGTCTATGGGTCTCAGTGCTGAGTCTGTGGGTCTCTGTGTGAGTAGTCTGTGGGTCTCAGTGCTGAGTCTATGGGTCTCAGTGCTGAGTCTGTGGGTCTCAGTGCTGAGTCTGTAGGTCTCTGTGTGAGTAGTCTGTGGGTCTCAGTGCTGAGTCTGTGGGTCTCTGTGTGAGTAGTCTGTGGGTCTCAGTGCTGATTCTGTGGGTCTCTGTGTGAGTAGTCTGTGGGTCTCAATGCTGAGTCTGTGGGTCTCTGTGTGAGTAGTCTGTGGGTCTCAATGCTGAGTCTGTGGGTCTGTGTGTGAGTAGTCTGTGGGTCTCAGTGCTGAGTCTGTGGGTCTCTGTGTGAGTAGTCTGTGGGTCTCAATGCTGAGTCTGTGGGTCTCAGTGCTGAGTCTGTGGGTCTCTGTGTGAGTAGTCTGTGGGTCATAGTGCTGAGTCTGTGGGTCTCTGTGTGAGTAGTCTGTGGGTCTCAGTGCTGAGTCTGTGGGTCTCTGTGTGAGTAGTCTGTGGGTCTCAGTGCTGAGTCTGTGGGTCTCTGTGTGAGTAGTCTGTGGGTCTCAGTGCTGAGTCTGTGGGTCTCTGTGTGAGTAGTCTGTGGGTCTCAGTGCTGAGTCTGTGGGTCTCTGTGTGAGTAGTCTGTGGGTCTCAGTGCTGAGTCTGTGGGTCTCTGTGTGAGTAGTCTGTGGGTCTCAGTGTTAGGTCTATGGGGCAGTGCTGAGTCTATGGGTCTCAGTGCTGAGTCTGTGGGTCTCAGTGCTGAGTATATGGGTGGCAGTGCTGAGTCTATGGTGCAGTGCTGAGTCTATGGTGCAGTGTTGAGTCTATGGTGCAGTGCTGAGGCTATGGGTCTCAGTGTGAGTAGTCTATGAGTCTCAGTGTGAGTAGTCTATGGGTCTCAGTGTGAGTAGTCTATGAGACTCAGTGTGAGTAGTCTATGAGTCTCAGTGTGAGTAGTCTATGGGTCTCAGTGTGAGTATTCTATGGGTCTCAGTGCTGAGTCTGTGGGTCTCAGTGCTGAGTCTATGGGGCAGTGCTAAGTCTAAGGGTCTCAGTGCTGAGTCTAAGGGTCTCAGTGTGAGTAATCTATGGGTCTCAGTGCTGAGTCTATGGGGCAGTGCTGAGGCTGTGGGTCTCAGTGTTGAGTCTATGGGTCTCAGTGCTGAGTCTATGGGTCTCAGTGTTGAGTCTGTGGGTCTCAGTGTTGAGTCTATGGTGCAGTGTTGAGTCTATGGTGCAGTGCTGAGTCTATGGGTCTCAGTGCTGAGTCTATGGGTCTCAGTGCTGAGTCTATGGGTCTCAGTGCTGAGTCTGTGGGTCTCAGTGTGAGTAGTCTATGGGTCTGAATGCTGGTCTTTGGGTCTCAGTGTGAGTAGTCTATGGGTCTCAGTGCTGAGTCTGTGGGTCTCAGTGTGAGTAGTCTATAGGTCTCAGTGTGAGTAGTCTATGGGTCTCAGTGCTGAGTCTGTGGGTCTCAGTGTGAGTAGTCTATGGGTCTCAGTGTGAGTAGTCTATGGGTCTCAGTGTGAGTCTATGGGTCTCAGTGTGAGTATTCTATGGGTCTCAGTGTGAGTCTATGGGTCTCAGTGTGAGTAGTCTATGGGTCTCAGTGCTGAGTCTATGGGTCTCAGTGCTGAGTCTGTGGGTCTCAGTGCTGAGTCTATGGGGCAGTTCTGAATCTGTGGGTCTCAGTGCTGAGTCTATGGGGCAGTGCTGAGTCTATGGGGCAGTTCTGAATCTGTGGGTCTCAGTGCTGAGTCTATGGGGCAGTGCTAAGTCTAAGGGTCTCAGTGCTGAGTCTAAGTGTCTCAGTGTGAGTAATCTATGGGTCTCAGTGTTGAGTCTATGGGTCTCAGTGCTGAGTCTATGGGGCAGTGCTGAGTCTATGGTGCAGTGTTGAGTCTATGGGTCTCAGTGCTGAGTCTATGGTGCAGTGCTGAGTCTATGGGGCAGTGTTGAGTCTGTGGGTCTCAGTGTTGAGTCTAAGTGTCTCAGTGTGAGTCTATGGGTCTCAGTGTGAGTCTATGGGTCTCAGTCTGAGTCTATGGGTCTCAGTGTGAGTCTATGGGGCAGTGCTGAGACTCTGGGTCTCAGCGCTGAGTCTGTGAGTCTCAGTGCTGAGTCTGTGGGTCTCAGTGCTGAGTCTATGGTGCAGTGCTGAGTCTATGGTGCAGTGTTGAGTCTATGGTGCAGTTCTGAGGCTATGGGTCTCAGTGTGAGTAGTCTATGAGTCTCAGTGTGAGTAGTCTATGGGTCTCAGTGTGAGTAGTCTATGGGTCTCAGTGTGAGTATTCTATGGGTCTCAGTGCTGAGTCTATGGGTCTCAGTGTTGAGTCTATGGGTCTCAGTGTTGAGTCTATGGGTCTCAGTGTGAGTAGTCTATGGATCTCAGTGTGAGTAGTCTATGGGTCTCAGTGCTGAGTCTGTGGGTCTCAGTGCTGAGTCTATGGGGCAGTGCTAAGTCTAAGGGTCTCAGTGCTGAGTCTAAGGGTCTCAGTGTGAGTAATCTATGGGTCTCAGTGCTGAGTCTATGGGGCAGTGCTGAGTCTGTGGGTCTCAGTGCTGAGTCTATGGGTCTCAGTGCTGAGTCTATGGGTCTCAGTGCTGAGTCTATGGTGCAGTGTTGAGTCTATGGGGCAGTGTTGAGTCTGTGGGTCTCAGTGTTGAGTCTATGGTGCAGTGTTGAGTCTATGGTGCAGTGCTGAGTCTATGGTGCAGTGTTGAGTCTATGGGTCTCAGTGCTGAGTCTATGGTGCAGTGCTGAGTCTATGGGGCAGTGTTGAGTCTGTGGGTCTCAGTGTTGAGTCTATGGTGCAGTGTTGAGTCTATGGTGCAGTGCTAAGTCTATGGGTCTCAGTGCTGAGTCTATGGGTCTCAGTGCTGAGTCTATGGGTCTCAGTGTGAGTAGTCTATGGGTCTCAGTGCTGAGTCTGTGGGTCTCTGTGTGAGTCTATGGGTCTCAGTGCTGAGTCTATGGGGCAGTGCTAAGTCTAAGGGTCTCAGTGCTGAGTCTAAGGGTCTCAGTGTGAGTAATCTATGGGTCTCAGTGCTGAGTCTATGGTGCAGTGCTGAGTCTATGGGTCTCAGTGCTGAGTCTATGGGTCTCAGTGCTGAGTCTATGGGTCTCATTGTGAGTAGTCTGTGGGTCTCTGTGTGAGTAGTCTATGGGTCTCTGTGTGAGTAGTCTATGGGTCTCTGTGTGAGTAGTCTATGGGTCTCAGTGTGAGTCTATGGGTCTCAGTGTGAGTATTCTATGGGTCTCAGTGCTGAGTCTGAGGGTCTCAGTGTGAGTATTCTATGGGTCTCAGTGCTGAGTCTATGGGTCTCAGTGTTGAGTCTGTGGGTCTCAGTGCTGAGTCTATGGGGCAGTGCTGAGTCTATGGTGCAGTGTTGAGTCTGTGGGTCTCAGTGCTGAGTCTATGGGGCAGTGCTGAGTCTATGGTGCAGTGTTGAGTCTATGGGTCTCAGTGCTGAGTCTATGGTGCAGTGCTGAGTCTATGGGGCAGTGTTGAGTCTGTGGGTCTCAGTGTTGAGTCTATGGTGCAGTGTTGAGTCTATGGTGCAGTGCTGAGTCTATGGGTCTCAGTGCTGAGTCTATGGATCTCAGTGTTGAGTCTGTGGGTCTCACTGTGAGTAGTCTATGGGTCTCAGTGTGAGTAGTCTATGGGTCTCTGTGTGAGTAGTCTATGGGTCTCTGTGTGAGTAGTCTATGGGTCTCAGTGCTGAGTCTATGGGTCTCAGTGTTGAGTCTATGGGTCTCAGTGTGAGTAGTCTATGGGTCTCAGTGTGAGTAGTCTATGGGGCAGTGTTGAGTCTGTGGGTCTCAGTGCTGAGTCTATGGTGCAGTGTTGAGTCTATGGTGCAGTGTTGAGTCTATGGTGAAGTGTTGAGTCTATGGTGAAGTGTTGAGTCTATGGTGCAGTGTTGAGTCTATGGTGCAGTGCTGAGTCTATGGTGCAGTGTTGAGTCTATGGTGCAGTGTTGAGTCTATGGTGCAGTGTTGAGTCTATGGTGAAGTGTTGAGTCTATGGTGAAGTGTTGAGTCTATGGTGCAGTGTTGAGTCCATGGTGCAGTGTTGAGTCTATGGTGCAGTGTTGAGTCTATGGTGCAGTGCTGAGTCTATGGGGCAGTGTTGAGTCTATGGGCAGTGTTGAGTCTATGGGGCAGTGTTGAGTCTATGGGTCTCAATGCTGAGTCTATGGATCTCAGTGTGAGTTGTCTATGGGTCTCAGTGTGAGTAGTCTATGGGTCTCTGTGTGAGTAGTCTGTGGGTCTCAGTGCTGAGTCTATGGGTCTCAGTGCTGAGTCTATGGGTCTCATTGCTGAGTCTATGGGTCTCAGTGCTGAGTCTATGGGTCTCTGTGTGAGTAGTCTGTGGGTCTCAGTGCTGAGTCTATGGGTCTCAGTGTGAGTAGTCTATGGGTCTCAGTGTGAGTAGTCTATGGGTCTCAGTGCTGAGTCTATGGTGCAGTGTTGAGTCTATGGGCAGTGTTGAGTCTATGGGTCTCAATGCTGAGTCTATGGATCTCAGT
>NC_133739.1:97049-137049 GCF_048934315.1 Petromyzon marinus | reverse complement strand
CCCCATTCCAAACTAAAGTGGCCTGGTCTCAGATATCTGATGAAAGTTGCAAGTGAGAATTTCATCATCACTTGCGGCTAGGGTTGGCATTATCCCCCACTCCTCCTGATGTCGAGGGTAAATGGGCGAGGTTTAGAACTGTGACTCATGCAACTGCAATGGCTGCTTTGGGTACAGGGTCCAGACCTCCCCAGAGACCCTGGCTGACAGAGGAGGTATTCAAGCTGGCTAAGAAAAAGCAACAGGCCCACTCTCATCGTCTACAGCATCCCACGTAAGAGAATGAGGAGGCCTACCACAGCCTTCGCTCGGAGGTTCGAAGAGCCATGAGGCGCTGCAAGGATGGGTGGTGGTCGCGGGCTGCTGAGGAGATGGAGTCTGCCTCAGTGGCCCGTGATCACAAATCTCTATTTAACTCCATCAAAAAAGTAACCTGCAGCGCCACACCTATTACCATCATTAGGGGAAAAAACGGCGATCCAATCTCTGACCCCCAGGAACAGCTTCGCAGATTTGCTGAGCATTTCTGTGAGGTCCTGGGGGAGGGGAAATCCCTCAGCCTGGAAAACATCGTGGCACAAAGTGGGGATGACCCTGCTGAGGCTGCAGTGCCTCAAATATTGGATGAAGTCACCCCCTGTGAGTGGCTGGCTGAGGTGCCATCTGTTGAGGAAGTACTGAAGGCGATCCAGAGTCTCAGACCAGTAAAGGCACCGGGCAGAGATGATCTCCCAAGCGAAATGCTGAGGGTGGCGTTTGTGCATAGACTGCCCTATATGACATCATAACAACAGTCTGGACCACTGGATGGGTTCTGCAGGATTGGAAGGATGCCCTGGTGGTCCCCCTTTTTAAGAAGGGGGACCGCACAGACTAACTACAGGGGCATCTCACTCTTCAGTGTGCCGGGAAAGGTCCTGGCAATGATTATTCAGCATCGCCTTGCCAGGTACGCTGAGGAGAGGCTTGCGGAGCCCCAATGCGGTTTCAGGAAAGGGCGGTCCTGCACAGATGCCATATTTTCTGTCCGTTTGCTACAGCAGAGGTGTAGGGAATTCCAATAAGACCTACATCTCTGCTTTATTTACTTGGTCAAGGCCTATGATACCATCAGTAGGCCTGGGCTCTGAGTTGTGCTTTCGGAGTCCCTGACCATCTGCTCATGATCATTAAGGGCCTTCATGATGGTGAGCAGGCCCGGGTAAAACTACGTGGGCGGGTGTCGGAGCCATTCCCTGTTCATTTTGGGGTGCGACAGGGATGTCCTCTGGCTCCCACATTATTTAACATCTATTTTGACCACGTAATTCATGAAGCCTTCGATGGCTGCACTGGAGAAATTTCCATCTTGTACAGATACAATGGGAGCCTAATCGATGCCCGGGTGTGGTAAAGGGATGGTTCTTTATTGCTCAACCACGTTATGTATGCTGATGATTTGGTAATTGCTGCTCACTCAGAGGAGTTGGAGACGATGCTGCTGAGACTGGAGCATGCCACTAAGAGGTGGGGCCTTACCATCAGCCCCACCAAAACTAAGCACCTGCCTGGGTATTTTGTACCATCGGACACTCCACCTCCACAACTCCCAATCGGTGATGGGGCAGTTGTGGAGAGAGTGGAGAGTTTCCCATACCTGGGCAGTGTGCTCATGGCCGGCTCCGGTTGGACAGCAGAGGTCTCACTCCCAATCAGTCGAGCGGCAATATCTTTTCATTGGTTGCGTAACGCTGTGTGGAAGCTACCTGGTCTGTCGCTCCGCACTAAGCTTCAGGTCTTCTCGGCCACGGTCATTCCCTCCCTTCTCTGCGCTTGCAAACCATGGACGGCCATAATGGAATATCTTTGCCAGGTAGAAACATTTAGGCTTGCCTGCCTACGATCCATCCTGGGTTCAACCAGGCTGGATTGTGTGAGGAGCTCACAAATCCTTGAAAGATCTGGGCAAAGTTTAATTGGTGAGCTCCTCCGGCAGGCAAGGCTGCGTTGGCTGGGTCATGTGGCCCGCATGCCCAATCACCGCAAGCCTAAACAGCTTTTGTTCTGCCGGATAGAGGGGGCTAAACGGGCGTGGCATGGGCTAGAGAAGAGATGGAGTGACGTGGTACAGGAGGACGTGGAGCTGAGTGGACTTGCCAATGACCGGTACCAGCGGTGTCAAGATCGGCCTTTGTGGAGGAGGCTCGTGAAGGACGCTACTGGGCAGTTGGAGGTAGTCGCCCTCCAACAACAACGGAGGGCGGAGAAGCGACGCTCACAACAACGAGCGGAGCGCCGGGTGGCTAAAGCAAAGCAGGTTGGCACAGTAGGGGGCACAGGTGGTGCATCAGCCAGTCATCTCAGTCAGTCGACCCGTGGCACCTGGGTCTGCCCCGTGACCTCCTGCCAGCGGGCGTTCGACACTTCACGTGGCCTCAAGGTGCACATAGCCTGGCACAAGCGTCGTGGTGACGTCACCGCCACTTAGTGGTGAATGGCGGTTGTTGTGTTTCTGTGTTTCTGTGTGTCTCTGTGTGTGTCTGTGTCTCTGTGTGTCTCTGTGTGTCTATGTATGTTTCTGTGTCTGTGTGTCTCTGTGTGTCTGTATGTATGTTTCTGTGTCTGTGTGTCTCTGTGTGTGCGTCTGTGTCTCTGTGTGTGTCTGTGTCTCTGTGTGTGTGTCTGTGCGTCTGTGTCTCTGTGTGTGTCTCTGTGTTTCTCTGTGTGTCTGTATGTATGTTTGTGTGTCCCTGTGCGTCTGTGTCTCTGTGTATGTGTCTGCGCGTCTGTGTCTCTGTGTGTGTCTGTCTCTGTGTGTGTGTCTGTGCGTCTGTGTGTCTGTGTGTGTGTCTGTCTCTGCGTGTCTGTGTGTCTGTATGTATGTTTGTGTCTGTGCGTCTGTGTCTCTGTGTGTGTCTCTGTGTGCGTCTGTGTGCCTGTGTGCCTGTGTGTGTGTGTTTCTGTGTGTCTGTGTGTGTGTCTCTGTCTCTGTGCGTCTGTCTGTGTGTGCATCTGTGTGTCTGTGCGTCTGTGTGTGTGTCTGTGTGTGTGTCTGTGTGTCTGTGTCTCTGTGTGCGTCTGTGTGTGTGTCTGTGTGTGTCTGTGTGTGTGTCTGTGTGTCTGTGTCTCTGTGTGCGTCTGTGTGTGCGTCTGTGTCTGTCTGTGCGTCTGTGCGTCTGCGTGGAGCGGTGGTCTAGCGGTGAGCGCTATGAGCCCGGCGGCCCGAGTTTGATTCCCGCTCGCAGCCAACGCCATTTGACGACCGAGCGCACAAAGTGGCTACGACACGGCGATGGCAAAGTGGCCCCAACATACCCCACGCACACGCATGTAGCGTGTCGCCCTTACACCCCCGGTTACCTCCGATTGACACGCGCGTGGTACACACGCTTGCTGTGGGGGTGGAGTGTCCGATGGTACAAAATACCCAGGCAGGTGCTTAGTTTTGCTGGGGCTGATGGTAAGGCCCCACCTCTTAGTGGCAACGCTCCAGTCTCAGCAGCAGCGTCTCCAACTCCTCCTCTGACTGAGCAGCTATTACCAAATCATCGGCATACGTAACGTGGTTGACCAATAGGGAGCCATCCCTTGACCGCACCCAGGCATCGATCAGCCTCCCATTATATCTGTACCAGATGGAGATTCCCCCGGTACAGCTATTGAAGGCTTCACGGAACTACGTGGTCAAAATAGATGTTAAATAATGTGGGAGCCAGAGGACATCCCTGTCGCACCCCGAGGTGTGATGTGATGGGGCAGTTGTGTGGGGTGGAGTGTCCGATGGTACAAAATACCCAGGCAGGTGCTTAGTTTTGGTGGGGCTGATGGTAAGGCCCCCACCTCTTAGGTGGCACGCTCCAGTCTCAGCAGCAGCGTCTCCAACTCCTCCTCTGACTGAGCAGCTATTACCAAATCATCAGCATACGTAACGTGGTTGAGCAATAGGGAGCCATCCCTTGACCGCACCCGGGCGTCGATCAGCCTCCCATTGTATCTGCACCAGATGGAGATTCCCCCGGTACAGCTATTGAAGGCTTCACGAACCACGCGGTCGAAATAGATGTTAAATAATGTGGGAGCCAGAGGACATCCCTGTCGCACCCCAAGGTGCACAGGGAATGGCTCCGACTCCCGGCCGCGTAGTTTTACCCGGGCCCGCTCACCACAACGAAGGTCCTTCATGAGCGTGAGCAGAGGCTCAGGTTGCTGATCTATTATTATTTTTTTTCTTTGTTTAATCAGGAGGGCAACGTTCGTTCACGTGGTGCGGTGCACGTGTGCCTGTGCGTGTGTGTGCCTGTGTGTGCGTGTGTGTGTGTGTGTGCGTGTGTGTGTGTGTGTGTGCCTGTGTGTGCGTGTGTGTGTGCCTGTGTGCCTGTGTGTGTGTGTGTGCGTGTGCGTGTGTGTGCCTGTGTGTGCGTGTGTGTGCCTGTGTGTGCGTGTGTGTGCCTGTGTGTGCGTGTGTGTGTGTGCGTGTGTGTGTGTGTGTGCGTGCCGGAGGGGCTGGGAGGTGTTGGTTACCTCGCCTGGTACACAGGCGGCGGCGGTTTCGACGCTGGACCCCAGACAGGGGTGGGGAAACTGTAGGAAAGTAAAAAAAAGTTTTAAAAAATAAAATCAAATAAAATAAAGGCACGATGGTAACGATGTTGAAAAAAAAAAAGCACCCGAAAACTTTATTGTTGGCAAGGTGAGCTGCTTACGTAGATCGTCACATTCACGGCAGCAAATACTCCAAATGCACGCACACACACAAATACAAAGGTCTCCCAGATAGCCTGAACAGACTGTTGGGGCAAGTGCTGTTAGCGAGGCATTGTGTTCACTGCACGCCGCTACACCAGGTAACTCATTTGAGGCTGAGTCGACCTAGGGGAGGCCCGGGACCGGTTGGGATAATCGTCACCGGTGGTGTTGGCCTTGAGCGGGGATCGAACCCGGGTCGCCGGGCTCGCAGTGCCGTGCGCTAACCGCTGCACCGCCGCTCCCTACACACACACACAGAGACACACACACACACAGACACAGAGACACACACAGACACACAGACACACACACAGACACACACACACAGACACACACATAGACACACACAGATAGACACACACACACAGACATACACAGACACACACACACACATACACACACCCACAGACACACACAGACACACACACACATAGAGAGACACACACACACAGACACAGAGACACAGATACAGACACACACACAGACACACACACACAGACACACACACAGACACACAGACACAAAGACACACAGACACACAGACACACACACAGACACACACACAGACACACACACAGACACACACATAGATACACAGACACACACACAGACACACACACACAGAGACACACACACACAGACACACACAGACACACACACACAGAGACACACACAGACACACATACACACACACATAGACACACACACAGACAGACACAGAAACACACACACAGAGACACACACACAGACACACACACACAGAGACACACAGACACACATACACACACACAGAGACACACACACACACAGACACACAGACACACAGACACAAAGACACACAGACACACACACAGACACACACACAGACACACAGACACACACACAGACACACACACATACACACAGACACACACACAGACACACACATAGATACACAGACACACACACAGACACACACACACAGAGACACACACACACAGACACACACACACAGAGACACACACAGACACACACACATAGACACACACACAGACAGACACAGAGACACACACACAGAGACACACACAGAGACACACACAGAGACACACACAGAGACACACACACACAGAGACACACAAAGATGAAGATTCACCGTATAGCCTGAACATTGTTAGGGCAAGTGCTATTAGGGGGTGACGTCATCCTCCAATATTTGAGGTACCGCAGCCTCAGCAGGGTCATCCCCACTTTGTGCCACGATGTTTTCCAGGCTGAGGGATTTCCCCTCCCCCAGGACCTCACAGAAATGCTCAGCAAATCTGCAAACCTGTTCCTGGGGCTCGGAGATTGGATCACCGTTCTTTCCACTAATGATGGTAATAGGTGTGGCGCTGCAGGTTAAGTTTGTAATTGAACTAAATAGTGATTTGTGATCGCGGGCCACGGAGGCAGACTCCATCTCCTCAGCAACCCGCGACCACCACCCATCCTTGCAGCGCCTCACGGCTCTCCGAACCTCCGAGCGAAGGCTGCGGTAAGCCTCCTCATTCTCTGACGTGGGATGCTGTAGCCGATGACAGTGGGCCTGTCGCTTTTTCTCAACCATCCTGAACACCTCCTCTGTCAGCCAGGGTCACTGGGGAGGTCTGGACTGCGTACCCAAAGCAGCCATTGCAGCTGCATGAGTCACAGTCCTAAACCTCGCCCATTTACCCTCGACATCAGGAGGAGTCGGGGACGATGCCAATCCCAGCCGCAAGCGATGATGAAATTCTCGCTTGCAATTTTCATCAGATAACTGAGACCAGGCCACTTTAGGTTGGAATGGGGTCCTGGGTGTACACCCACCACCGGAGTGGAAGAATGGCAGGCGCATCTTACAGATGACTAGTCGATGGTCAGAGGGCAGATCAGCTCCACGGTAGGTCCTGGTGTCAAGGACATGGGCTCGCATTCGCTGATCCGTCACTATGTAGTCCAGCAGATGTTCTTGCTTGGACCCGGCATGCATCCATGATGTTGTGTGGATGCGCCGATGCCGGAACAGCGTGTTGGTAATTACAAGCCCATGGGCTGCACAAAAATCTAGCAGCCTCCTACCGTTGTTATTGAGCTGATCTGGCGCATGCCCTCCAATCACTCCAGACCAGGTGCCAGTATCATGACCAACTCGGGCATTGAAGTCACCCAACATGATGATTCTATCCCGAGGGGCCACTTTAGCCAGCACCTGTGACAGGAAGTCATAGAAGGCATCTGACTCATCGGCTTTGCCTGCATCCCTCCACGGATGTTCATCTTCGGTGGGGGCATAAGTAACCACGACCACCATTCCTAGCCTCCGGTTGATGGGAAGGCGAGCCCAAAGTAGCCTGGGGCTTACAGCTTCCCACACCTCACCGCCACGCTCCCACGCCCCCTTCATTCTTTTGTTCAAAAGAAGACCCACACCCTGATGTTTGGCAGTCTGCTGCCCCGAGTAGAGGACTGTCCACCCCTCATGGTGGCAGGAGCCAGAGCCGGTCCACCGGACCTCCTGAATGCCACAGAGATCCAGGCGGTACCGGTCCAGCTCCCGACAGAGGAGTGGCAGCCTCTCCTCTGCAGTGAGCGTTCGAACATTCCACGTGGCCACCCGTAGTGGCTTTTCGTTGTTTCTGGAGTAGCCCCGAGGGTAGAGATTCAATCTCCTGGCTCCGCCAATTGGGGTTTGGCCAGGAGACGTCATAGACGCCTGGCCCCCCGGGGCCTCCGGCACAAGCTTAGTTGTTACATATTTCAGTTTAATTCGTGGTTTCGTGGTAATTAATTGAAGGTGGAGGGGTTACCAGCCCCTCGCACCCGTCCAGAGCCCCCGTTTAGCCCCTGTGGTGGACACATATGCCATGAGGGGAGGAGCCAATCAAAATTGGATCTCCCCCCACAGCGCTGTCCACGACAGAGTTGCCCGTCCGGCACCGCGAGGAGGTAGGGGGTTGTTTTGCCGGACCACACTCATACACACACACACACTACACACACTACACACACACCACCCTACACACACACTCACAGATGCCCACAGACACCCGTGAGGGCTCACGACGTGGAGGGGCGAGGCTCCGTCAGCTCCGTCAGCTCCGTCAGCTCCGTCAGCTCCGTCAGCTCCGTCAGCTCCGTCAGCTCCGTCAGCTCCGTCAGCTGACCCCAGCTGGGCCCGGCGCTCAGCCTCACCGCCAGCGGGGTGGAGAGATGCAGTGCAGACATCATGCAGGATCGCACCATGTGACACACCTACACACACACACACAGTGACACACACAGTGACACACACACACACAGTGACACACACACAGTGACACACATACAGTGACACACACACACACACACAGTGACACACACAGTGACACACACACAGTGACACACACACAGTGACACACATACAGTGACACACACACACACACACAGTGACACACACACACAGTGACACACACACACACACAGTGACACACACACACACAGTGACACACACACACAGTGACACACACACACAGTAACACACATACACACACAGTGACACACACACACACAGTGACACACACACAGTGACACACACACACACAGTGACACACACACACAGTGACACACACACACAGTAACACACATACACACACAGTAACACACACACACACACAGTGACACACACACAGTGACACACACACACACAGTGACACACACACAGTGACACACACACACACACAGTGACACACACACACAGTGACACACACACACACAGTGACACACACACACACAGTGACACACACACACACAGTGACACACACACACACACAGTGACACACCTACACACACACACAGTGACACACCTACACACACACACAGTGACACACACACACACACAGTGACACACACACACAGACACATTGACACACACACACAGTGACACACACACACAGTAACACACATACACACACAGTGACACACACACACACACAGTGACACACACACAGTGACACACACAGTGACACACACACACACAGTGACACACACACAGTGACACACACACACAGTGACACACCTACACACACACACACAGTGACACACACACACACAGTGACACACACACAGTGACACACACACACACACAGCGACACACACACACAGTGACACACATACACACAGTGACACACACACACACAGTGACACACACACACAGTGACACACACACACACAGTGACACACACACACACAGTGACACACACACACAGTGACACACACACACAGAGACACACACACAGTGACACACACACACAGTGACACACACACACACACACAGTGACACACATACACACACAGTGACACACACACACACACACAGTGACACACCTACACACACACACAGTGACACACCTACACACACACACAGTGACACACACACACACAGTGACACACACACACACACAGTAACACACACACACAGTGACACACACACACACACAGTGACACACACACACAGTGACACACACACACAGTGACACACACACACAGTGACACACACACACACAGTGACACACACACACACAGTGACACACCTACACACACACAGTGACACACACACACACAGTGACACACACACACAGACACATTGACACACACACACAGTGACACACACACACAGTAACACACATACACACACAGTGACACACACACACACACAGTGACACACACACAGTGACACACACAGTGACACACACACACACACACAGTGACACACACACAGTGACACACACACACAGTGACACACCTACACACACACACACAGTGACACACACAGTGACACACACACAGTGACACACACACACACAGCGACACACACACAGTGACACACATACACACAGTGACACACACACACACAGTGACACACACACACACACAGTGACACACATACACACACACAGTGACACACATACACACACAGTGACACACATACACAGTGACACACCTACACAGTGACACACAAATACACACACACACATACACACAGTGACACACACACACAGTGACACACACAGTGACACACACACAGTGACACACAGTGACACACACACAGTGACACACCTACACACACACACAGTAACAACAACAACCGCCATTAGCCACTAAGTGGCGGTGACGTCACCACGACGCTTGTGCCAGGCTATGTGCACCCTGAGGCCACGTGAAGTGTCGAACGCCCGCTGGCAGGAGGTCACGGGGCAGACCCAGGTGCCACGGGTCGACTGACTGAGATGACTGGCTGATGCACCACCTGTGCCCCCTACTGTGCCAACCTGCTGTGCTTTAGCCACCCGGCGCTCCGCTCGCTGTTGTGAGCGTCGCTCCTCCGCCCTCCGTTGTTGTTGGAGGGCGACTACCTCCAACTGCCCAGTAGCATCCTTCACGAGCCTCCTCCACAGAGGCCGATCTTGACACCGCTGGTACCAGTCATCGGCAAGTCCACTCAGCTCCACATACTCCTGTACCACGTCACTCCATCTCTTCTCTAGTCCGTGCCGCGCCCGTTTAGCCCCCTCGATCCGGCTGAACAAAAGCTGTTTCGGCATGCGGTGGCTGGGCATGCGGGCTACATGACCCAGCCAACGCAGCCTTGCCTTCCGGAGGAGCTCACCGATGGGACCCTGCCCAGATCTTTCAAGGATTTGTGAGCTCCTCACACAATCCAGTCTGGTTAAACCCAGGATGGATCGTAGGCAGGCTAGCCTAAATGTTTCTAACTGGCGAAGATGTTCCATTAGGGGGGTCCACGTTTCGCAAGCGTAGAGAAGGGAGGGAATGACCGTGGCCGAGAAGACCTGAAGCTTAGTGCGGAGCGACAGACCAGGTAGCTTCCACACAGCTTTACGCAACTGATGAAAAGATATTGCCGCTCGACTGATTCGGAGTGAGACCTCTGCTGTTAAACTGGAGCCGGTCATAAGCACACTGCCCAGGTATGGGAAACTCTCCACTCTCTCCACAACTGCCCCATCACCGATTGTGAGTTGTGGGGGTGGAGTGTCTGATGGTACAAAATACCCAGGCAGGTGCTTAGTTTTGGTGGGGCTGATGGTAAGGCCCCACCTCTTAGTGGCACGCTCCAGTCTCTGCAGCAGCGTCTCCAACTCCTCCTCTGACTGAGCAGCTATTACCAAATCATCAGCATACATAACGTGGTTGAGCAATAGGGAGCCATCCCTTGACCGCACCCGGGCATCGATTAGCCTCCCATTATATCTGTACCATATGGAGAGTCCCCCGGTACAGCTATTGAAGGCTTCACGAACTACGTGGTCAAAATGGATGTTAAAAAATGTGGGAGCCAGAGGACATCCCTGTCGCACCCCAAGGTGTACAGGGAATGGCTCTGACTCCCGGCCACGTAGTTTTACCCGGGCCCGCTCACCATCATGAAGGTCCTTAATGATCGTGAGCAGAGGGTCAGGGACTCCAAAAGCACGAAGAACAACCCAGAGCCCAGGCCTACTGATGGTATCATAGGCCTTGACCAGGTCAATAAAGCAGAGATGTAGGTCTTGCTGGAATTCACTACACCTCTGCTGTAGCAGACGGACAGAAAATATGGCATCTGTGCAGGACCGCCCTTTCCTGAAACCGCATTTGGGCTCCGCAAGCCTCTCCTCAGCGTGCCTGGCAAGGCGATGTTGAATAATCCTTGCCAGGACCTTTCCCGGCAACACTGAGGAGTGAGATGCCCCTGTAGTTGTTAGTCTGTGCGGTCCCCCTTCTTAAAGAGGGGGACCACCAGGGCATCCTTCCAATCCTGTGGAAACTGTCCAGTGGTCGAGACTGTTGTTATGATGTCATATAGGGCAGTCTGTGCACAAACGCCACCCTCCCTCAGCATTTCGCTTAGGAGATCATCTCTGCCCGCTGCCTTTCCTGGTCTCAGACTCCGGATCGCCTTCAGTACTTCCTCAACAGATGGCACCTCAGCCAGCCACTCACAGGGGGTGACTTCATCCAATATTTGAGGCACCGCAGCCTCAGCAGGGTCATCCTCACTTTGTGCCACGATGTTTTCCTGGCTGAGGGATTTCCCCTCCCCCACGACCTCACAAAAATGCTCAGCAAATCTGTAAACCTGTTCCTGGGGGTCGGAGATTGGATCACCGTTTTTTCCCCTAATGATGGTAATAGGTGTAGCGCTGCAGCTTACTTTTTTGATGGAGTTAAATAGAGATTTGTGATTGCAGGCCACTGAGGCAGACTCCATCTCCTCAGCAACCCACGACCACCACCCATCCTTGTAGCGCCTCACGGCTCTCCGAACCTCCGAGCGAAGGCTGCGGTAAGCCTCCTCATTCTCTGACGTGGGATTCTGTAGCCGATGACAGTGGGCCTGTCGCTTTTTCTCAACCATCCTGAACACCTCCTCTGTCAGCCAGGGTCTCTGGGGAGGTCTGGACCGCGTACCCAAAGCAGCCATTGCAGCTGCATGAGTCACAGTCCTAAACCTCACCCATTTACCCTCGACATCAGGAGGAGTCGGGGACGATGCCAATCCCAGCCGCAAGCGATGATGAAATTCTCGCTTGCAACTTTCATCAGATAACTGAGACCAGGCCACTTTATGTTGGAATGGGGTCCTGGGTGTACACCCACCACCGGAGTGGAAGAATGGCAGGCGCATCTTACAGATGACTAGTCGATGGTCAGAGGGCAGATCAGCTCCACGGTAGGTCCTGGTGTCAAGGACATTGGGCTCGCATCCATTGGTCCGTCACTATGTAGTCCAGCAGATGTTCTTGCTTGGACCCGGCATGCATCCATGATGTTGTGTGGATGCGCCAATGCCGGAACAGCGTGTTGGTAATTACAAGCCCATGGGCTGCACAAAAATCTAGCAGCCTCCTACTGTTGTTATTGAGCTGATCTGGCCTATGCCCTCAAATCACTCCAGACCAGGTGCCAGCATCATGACCAACTCGGGCATTGAAGTCACCCAACATGATGACTCTATCCCGAGGGGCCACTTTAGCCAGCACCTGTGACAGGAGGTCATAGAAGGCATCTGACTCATTGGCTTTGCCTGCATCCCTCCACGGATGTTCATCTTCGGTGGGGGCATAAGTAACCACGACCACCATTCCTCACCTCCGGTTGATGGGAAGGCGAGCCCAAAGTAGCCTGGGGCTTACAGCTTCCCACACCTCACCGCCACGCTCCCACGCCCCCTTCATTCTTGTGTTCAAAAGAAGAGCCACACCCTGTTGTTTGGCAGTCTGCTGCCCCGAGTAGAGGACTGTCCACCCCTCACGGTGGCAGGACCCAGAACCGGTCCACCGGACCTCCTGAATGCCACAGAGATCCAGGCGGTACCGGTCCAGCTCCCGACAGAGGAGTGGCAGCCTCTCCTCTGCAGTGAGCGTTCGAACATTCCACATGGCCACCCGTAGTGGATTTTCGTTGTTTCTGGAGTAGCCCCGAGGGTAGGTATTCAATCTCCTGGCTCCGCCAATTGGGGTTTGGCCAGGAGACGTCATAGACGCCTGGCCCCCCGGGGCCTCCAGCACAAGCTTATTAGTTACATATTTCAGTTTAATTCGTGGTTTCGTGGTAATTAATTGAAGGTGGAGGGGTTACCAGCCCCTCGCACCCGTCCAGAGCCCCCATTTAGCCGCTGTGGTGGACACAGACGCCATGAGGGGAGAGGGCCAATCGGAATTGGCCATCTCCCCACAGCACTGTCCACGACAGAGTTGCCCGTCCGGCACTGCGAGGAGGTAGGGGGTTGTTTTGCCACACCACAGTGACACACACACAGTGACACACACAGTGACACACAGACACACACAGTGACACACACAGTGACACACACAGTGACACACACAGTGACACGTGACACACACACACAGACACACACACACAGTGACACACACAGTGACACACACACAGTGACACACACACAGTGACACACACACACACAGACACACACACACAGTGAAACACACACGCACACAGTGACACACACAGTGACACACACACACAGTGACACACACACAGTGACACACACACAGTGACACAACAACAACAACAACAACAACCGCCATTCGCCAATAAGTGGCGGTGACGTCACCACGACGCTTGTGCCAGGCTATGTGCACCGTGAGGCCACATGAAGTGTCGAACGCCCGCTGGCAGGAGGTCACGGGGCAGACCCAGGTGCCACGGGTCGACTGACTGAGATGACTGGCTGATGCACCACCTGTGCCCCCTACTGTGCCAACCTGCTGTGCTTTAGCCACCCGGCGCTCCGCTCGTTGTTGTGAGCGTCGCTCCTCCGCCCTCCGTTGTTGTTGGAGGGCGACTGCCTCCAACTGCCCAGTAGCATCCTTCACGAGCCTCCTCCACAGAGGCCGATCTTGACACCGCTGGTACCAGTCATCGGCAAGTCCACTCAGCTCCACGTCCTCCTGTACCACATCACTCCATCTCTTCTCTAGCCCGTGCCGCGCCCGCTTAGCCCCCTCAATCCGGCCAAACAAAAGCTGTTTCGGCATGCGGTGGCTGGGCATGCGGGCTACATGACCCAGCCATCACAGCCTTGCCTGCCGGAGGAGCTCACCGATGGGACCCTGCCCAGATCTTTCAAGGATTTGTGAGCTCCTCACACAATCCAGTCTGATTCAACCCAGGATGGATCGTAGGCAGGCCAGCCTAAATGTTTCTAACCGGCGAAGATGTTCCATTAGGGGGGTCTACGTTTCGCAAGCGTAGAGAAGGGAGGGAATGACCGTGGCCGAGAAGACCTGAAGCTTAGTGCGGAGCGACAGACCAGGTAGCTTCCACACAGCGTTACGCAACCGATGAAAAGATATTGCCGCTCGACTGATTCGGAGTGAGACCTCTGCTGTTAAACTGGAGCCAGTCATAAGCACACTGCCCAGGTATGGGAAACTCTCCACTCTCTCCACAACTGCCCCATCACCGATTGGGAGTTGTGGGGGTGGAGTGTCCGATGGTACAACATACCCAGGCAGGTGCTTAGTTTTGGTGGGGCTGATGGTAAGGCCCCACCTCTTAGTGGCACGCTCCAGTCTCAGCAGCAGCGTCTCCAACTCCTCCTCTGACTGAGCAGCTATTACCAAATCATCAGCATACATAACGTGGTTGAGCAATAGGGAGCCATCCCTTGACCGCACCCGGGCATCGATTAGCCTCCCATTATATCTGTACCATATGGAGATTCCCCCGGTACAGCTATTGAAGGCATCACAAACTACGTGGTCAAAATAGATGTTAAATAATGTGGGAGCCAGAGGACATCCCTGTCGCACCCCAAGGTGTACAGGGAATGGCTCTGACTCCCGGCCACGTAGTTTTACCCGGGCCCGCTCACCATCATGAAGGTCCTTAATGATCGTGAGCAGAGGGTCAGGTACTCCAAAAGCACGAAGAAGGACCCAGAGCCCAGGCCTACTGATGATATCATAGGCCTTGACCAGGTCAATAAAGTGACACACACAGTGACACACACACACAGTGACACACACAGTGACACACACACACAGTGACACACACACAGTGACACACACAGTGACACACACACAGTGACACACACACAGTGACACACACACACACACAGTGACACACACACAGTGACACACACACACACACAGTGACACACACACAGTGACACACACACACAGTGACACACACACTGACACACACACACAGTGACACACACACACACACAGTGACACACACACACAGTGACACACACACACAGTGACACACACAGTGACACACACAGACAGTGACACACACACAGTGACACACACACACACAGTGACACACACAGTGACACACACACACAGTGACACACACAGTGACACACAAAGTGACACACACACAGTGAGACACACACAGTGACACACACACAGTGACACACACACACACAGTGACACACACACACAGTGACACACACAGTGACACACACACAGTGACACACACACAGTGACACACAGTGACACACACACAGTGACACACAGTGACACACACAGTGACACACACACACAGTGACACACACACAGTGACACACACACACAGTGACACACACAGTGACACACACAGTGACACACACACAGTGACACACACAGTGACACACACACAGTGACACACACAGTGACATACACAGTGACACACACACACAGTGACACACACAGTGACACACACACACAGTGACACACAGTGACACACACACACAGTGACACACAGTGACACACACACACAGTGACACACACACACAGTGACACACACACACAGTGACACACACAGTGACACACACACACAGTGACACACACAGTGACACACACACACAGTGACACACACACACACACAGTGACACACACACACAGTGACACACACACACAGTGACACACACACACACAGTGACACACACAGTGACACACACACACAGTGACACACAGTGACACACACACACAGTGACACACACACACACACAGTGACACACACACACAGTGACACACACACAGTGACACACACACACACAGTGACACACACACAGTGACACACACAGTGACACACAGAGTGACACACACACACAGTGACACACACACACACAGTGACACACACACACAGTGACACACACAGTGACACACACACAGTGACACACACACACAGTGACACACACACACACAGTGACACACACACACAGTGACACACACACAGTGACACACACACACACAGTGACACACACACACACAGTGACACACACAGTGACACACACAGTGACACACACACAGTGACACACACACACAGTGACACACACACACACAGTGACACACACACAGTCGCACGGTGCCACACACCTGCATGAGGTCCCGTTCCGCAACTTCGTACACCAGCTCGTCATGCATCTGCAGCACCAGGTAGGCCCCTCTGAGCTCTGAGCGAGACACGGGGGGTGGGTGGGTGAGTGGGTGGGTGGGTGGGTGAGTGAGTGGGTGGGTGAGTGGGTGAGTGGGTGAGTGAGTGGGTGAGTGAGTGGGTGGGTGGGTGGGTGAGTGGGTGAGTGGGTGGGTGGGTGGGTGAGTGGGTGAGTGGGTGGGTGAGTGGGTGGGTGAGTGGGTGGGTGGGTGAGTGGGTGGGTGAGTGGGTGGGTGAGTGGGTGGTGAGTGGGTGGGTGAGTGAGTGGGTGAGTGGGTGGGTGGGTGGGTGAGTGAGTGGGTGAGTAGGTGAGTGGGTGGGTGGGTGGGTGAGTGAGTGGGTGGGTGGGTGGGTGAGTGGGTGAGTGGGTGGGTGAGTGGGTGAGTGAGTGGGTGGGTGGGTGAGTGGGTGGGTGGGTGAGTGAGTGAGTGGGTGGGTGGGTGAGTGGGTGGATGAGTGGGTGGGTGGGTGGGTGGGTGGGTGAGTGAGTGGGTGGGTGAGTGGGTGAGTGGGTGAGTGGGTGGGTGAGTGGGTGAGTGAGTGGGTGGGTGGGTGAGTGGGTGGGTGGGTGAGTGAGTGAGTGGGTGGGTGGGTGAGTGGGTGGATGAGTGGGTGGGTGGGTGGGTGAGTGAGTGGGTGGGTGAGTGGGTGGGTGAGTGGGTGGTGAGGGGATGAGTGAGTGGGTGGGTGAGTGAGTGGGTGAGTGGGTGGGTGAGTGGGTGAGTGGGTGGGTGAGTGGGTGGTGAGTGGGTGGGTGAGTGAGTGGGTGAGTGGGTGAGTGGGTGGGTGGGTGGGTGAGTGAGTGGGTGAGTAGGTGAGTGGGTGGGTGGGTGAGTGGGTGAGTGAGTGGGTGGGTGAGTGGGTGAGTGAGTGGGTGGGTGGGTGGGTGAGTGGGTGAGTGGGTGGGTGGGTGAGTGGGTGAGTGGGTGAGTGGGTGGGTGAGTGGGTGGGTGAGTGGGTGAGTGGGTGGGTGAGTGGGTGGGTGAGTGGGTGAGTGAGTGGGTGGGTGGGTGAATGGGTGGGTGAGTGGGTGGGTGAGTGAGTGAGTGGGTGAGTGGGTGAGTGAGTGGGTGAGTGGGTGGGTGAGTGGGTGAGTGGGTGGGTGAGTGGGTGAGTGGGTGAGTGGGTGGGTGGGTGAGTGGGTGAGTGGGTGGGTGAGTGGGTGGGTGGGTGGGTGAGTGGGTGAGTGGGTGGGTGAGTGGGTGGGTGAGTGGGTGGGTGAGTGGGTGAGTGAGTGGGTGGGTGGGTGAATGGGTGGGTGAGTGGGTGGGTGAGTGAGTGAGTGGGTGAGTGGGTGAGTGAGTGGGTGAGTGGGTGGGTGAGTGGGTGAGTGGGTGGGTGAGTGGGTGAGTGGGTGGGTGGGTGAGTGGGTGGGTGAGTGGGTGAGTGGGTGGGTGGGTGAGTGGGTGGGTGAGTGGGTGAGTGGGTGGGTGGGTGAGTGGGTGGGTGAGTGGGTGGGTGGGTGAGTGGGTGGGTGGGTGGGTGAGTGAGTGGGTGGGTGAGTGGGTGGGTGGGTGGGTGGGTGAGTGAGTGGGTGGGTGAGTGGGTGGGTGGGTGAGTGGGTGGGTGGGTGGGTGAGTGGGTGGGTGGTGGGTGAGTGGGTGGGTGGGTGGGTGAGTGGGTGGGTGCGTGGGTGGGTAGGTGAGTGGGTGGGTGGGTGAGTGGGTGAGTGGGTGGGTGGTGAGGGGGTGAGTGAGTGAGTGAGTGGGTGGGTGGGTGGGTGAGTGGGTGAGTGGGTGAGTGGGTGGGTGAGTGGGTGAGTGAGTGGGTGAGTGAGTGAGTGGGTGAGTGGGTGGGTGAGTGGTGAGGGGGTGAGTGGGTGGGTGAGTGGGTGAGTGGGTGGGTGGGTGGGTGAGTGGGTGAGTGAGTGGGTGGGTGGGTGAGTGGGTGGGTGAGTGGGTGAGTGGGTGGTGAGTGGGTGGGTGAGTGAGTGGGTGGGTGGGTGGGTGAGTGAGTGGGTGAGTAGGTGAGTGGGTGAGTGGGTGAGTGGGTGGGTGAGTGGGTGGGTGGGTGGGTGAGTGGGTGAGTGGGTGGGTGAGTGGGTGGGTGAGTGGGTGGGTGAGTGGGTGAGTGAGTGGGTGGGTGGGTGAATGGGTGGGTGAATGGGTGGGTGAGTGGGTGGGTGAGTGAGTGAGTGGGTGAGTGGGTGAGTGAGTGGGTGAGTGGGTGGGTGAGTGGGTGAGTGGGTGGGTGAGTGGGTGGGTGGGTGAGTGGGTGGGTGAGTGGGTGAGTGGGTGGGTGGGTGAGTGGGTGGGTGAGTGGGTGAGTGGGTGGGTGAGTGGTGGGTGGGTGAGTGGGTGGGTGGGTGGGTGAGTGGGTGGGTGGGTGGGTGAGTGAGTGGGTGGGTGAGTGGGTGGGTGGGTGGGTGGGTGAGTGAGTGGGTGGGTGGGTGAGTGGGTGGGTGGGTGGGTGAGTGGGTGGGTGGTGGGTGAGTGGGTGGGTGGGTGGGTGAGTGGGTGGGTGGGTGGGTGGGTGAGTGGGTGGGTGCGTGGGTGGGTGGGTGAGTGGGTGGGTGGGTGAGTGGGTGAGTGGGTGGGTGGTGAGGGGGTGAGTGAGTGAGTGAGTGGGTGGGTGGGTGGGTGAGTGAGTGAGTGGGTGAGTGGGTGCGTGGGTGGGTGAGTGGGTGAGTGAGTGGGTGAGTGAGTGAGTGGGTGAGTGGGTGGGTGAGTGGTGAGGGGGTGAGTGGGTGGGTGAGTGGGTGAGTGGGTGGGTGGGTGGGTGAGTGGGTGAGTGAGTGGGTGGGTGGGTGAGTGGGTGGGTGAGTGGGTGAGTGGGTGGTGAGTGGGTGGGTGAGTGAGTGGGTGAGTGGGTGGGTGGGTGGGTGAGTGAGTGGGTGAGTAGGTGAGTGGGTGGGTGGGTGGGTGAGTGAGTGGGTGGGTGGGTGAGTGAGTGGGTGGGTGGGTGAGTGAGTGGGTGGGTGGGTGAGTGGGTGAGTGGGTGAGTGAGTGGGTGGGTGGGTGAGTGGGTGAGTGGGTGAGTGGGTGGGTGAGTGGGTGAGTGGGTGAGTGATTGGGTGGGTGGGTGAGTGGGTGGGTGGGTGAGTGAGTGAGTGGGTGGGTGAGTGGGTGGGTGAGTGGGTGGTGAGGGGATGAGTGAGTGGGTGGGTGAGTGGGTGAGTGGGTGGGTGGGTGGGTGAGTGGGTGAGTGGGTGGGTGGGTGGGTGAGTGGGTGGGTGGGTGGGTGAGTGGGTGGGTGAGTGGGTGAGTGGGTGGGTGAGTGGGTGAGTGGGTGAGTGGGTGGGTGGGTGGGTGAGTGGGTGGGTGGGTGGGTGAGTGGGTGGGTGAGTGGGTGAGTGGGTGGGTGAGTGGGTGAGTGGGTGGGTGGGTGGGTGAGTGGGTGAGTGGGTGGGTGGGTGGGTGAGTGGGTGGGTGGGTGGGTGAGTGGGTGGGTGAGTGGGTGAGTGGGTGGGTGAGTGGGTGAGTGGGTGAGTGGGTGGGTGGGTGGGTGAGTGGGTGGGTGGGTGGGTGAGTGGGTGGGTGAGTGGGTGAGTGGGTGGGTGAGTGAGTGAGTGGGTGAGTGAGTGGCTGGGTGGCTGAGTGACTGTGTCACTGAGTGGCACTGGGGGAGAGAGACAAAGGCGGCCGGGCGTGGTGGTGCTGCCGACCGCCCACCCCCCTCTCTGTGTGTGTAGCCACAGTGCCGGTAGCCTTCATAGGCGCCGCCGCTACTGGCTGACAGCACTTGGCCCTGCAGCCTGTAACAGGCTACCTGGGGGAGCTTTGTCTGTGGAACGTTGCTCAGGACATCCCCCACGACCCCCACCATGACCCCACCACGACCCCACCACGACCCCACCACGACCCCACCACGACCCCACCATGACCCCTCCACGACCCCTCCACGACCCCACCACGACCCCACCATGACCCCTCCACGACCCCACCACGACCCCACCACGACCCCACCACGACCCCACCATGACCCCCACCACGACCCCACCACGACCCCACCACGACCCCACCACGACCCCACCACGACCCCCACCACGACCCCTCCACGACCCCACCATGACCCCACCACGACCCCTCCACGACCCCACCACGACCCCTCCATGACCCCTCCACGACCCCGCCACGACCCCTCCATGACCCCACCATGACCCCACCACGACCCCACCACGACCCCCCCCCAGCGCTGACCCTGGTGGCTGTCGCCGTCGAGGGGGGGGTGGGCGAGTGAGGGGGGGCGGGCGAGGGGGAAGGCCGCCTCCAGCTCCTGCTGCACGGCCACGCAGGCCGCCTTCACCACGTCACTAGCGGAGCCCTGGAGCACGGAGTTCACAGCCTGGCGCTCCGCCTGGGGGGAGACATGACGTCACGCGGAGTACACAGAGTTTACAGCCTGGTGGGGGAGGGGAGACATGACGTCACTAGCGGAGCCCTGGAGCACGGAGTTCACAGTCTGGCGCTCCGCCTGGGGGGAGACATGACGTCACGCGGAGTACACAGAGTTTACAGCCTGGTGGGGGAGGGGAGACATGACGTCACGTGCAGCTCCTCCTGCACGGCCACGCAGGCCGCCTTCACCACGTCACTAGCGGAGCCCTGGAGCACGGAGTTCACAGCCTGGCGCTCCGCCTGGGGGGAGAGACATGACGTCACGTGGAGCACATAGAGTTCACAGCCTGGTGGGGGAGGGGAGACATGACGTCACGTGTAGCTCCTCCTGCACGGCCACGCAGGCCGCCTTCACCACGTCACTAGCGGAGCCCTGGAGCACGGAGTTCACAGCCTGGCGCTCCGCCTTGGGGGGGAGAGACATGACGTCACGCGGAGCACACAGAGTTTACAGCCTGGTGGGGGAGAGACATGACGTCACGTGTAGCTCCTCCTGCACGGCCACGCAGGCCGCCTTCACCACGTCACTAGCGGAGCCCTGGAGCACGGAGTTCACAGCCTGGCGCTCCGCCTTGGGGGGGAGAGACATGACGTCACGCGGAGCACACAGAGTTTACAGCCTGGTGGGGGAGAGACATGACGTCACGTGTAGCTCCTCCTGCACGGCCACGCAGGCCGCCTTCACCACGTCACTAGCGGAGCCCTGGAGCACGGAGTTCACAGCCTGGCGCTCCGCCTGGGGGGAGACATGACGTCACGCGGAGCACACAGTTCACAGCCTGGTGGTGGGAGACATGACGTCACGCGGAGCACACAGAGTTTACAGCCTGGCGCTCCGCCTGGTGGTGGGGGAGGGGAGACATGACGTCACTAGCGGAGCCCTGGAGCACGGAGTTCACAGCCTGGCGCTCCGCCTGGGGGGAGAGACATGACGTCACGCGGAGCACACAGAGTTTACAGCCTGGCGCTCCGCCTGGTGGTGGGGGAGGGGAGACATGACGTCACTAGCGGAGCCCTGGAGCACGGAGTTCACAGCCTGGCGCTCCGCCTTGGGGGGGAGAGACATGACGTCACTAGCGGAGCACACAGAGTTTACAGCCTGGTGGGGGGAGACATGACGTCACGTGTAGCTCCTCCTGCACGGCCACGCAGGCCGCCTTCACCACGTCACTAGCGGAGCCCTGGAGCACGGAGTTTACAGCCTGGCGCTCCGCCTGGGGGGAGAGACATGACGTCACGTGGAGCACATAGAGTTCACAGCCTGGTGGGGGGAGACATGACGTCACTTGCGGAGCCCTGGAGCTCAGAGTTTACAGCCTGGCGCTCCGCCTGGGGGGAGAGACATGACGTCACGTGGAGCACATAGAGTTCACAGCCTGGTGGGGGGAGACATGACGTCACTTGCGGAGCCCTGGAGCTCAGAGTTTACAGCCTGGCGCTCCGCCTGGGGGGAGAGACATGACGTCACGTGGAGCACAGAGTTCACAGCCTGGTGGGGGGAGACATGACGTCACTTGCGGAGCCCTGGAGCTCAGAGTTTACAGCCTGGCGCTCCGCCTGGGGGGAGAGACATGACGTCACGTGGAGCACAGAGTTCACAGCCTGGTGGGGGGAGACATGACGTCACTAGCGGAGCCCTGGAGTAGAATTCACTGCCTGGTGGGGAGACATGACGTCACGTGGAGCACAGAGTTCACAGCCTGGCGCTCGGCCTGGTGGTGGGGGAGGGGAGACATGACGTCACGTGGAGCACAGAGTTCACTGCCTGGTGCTCCGCCTGGTGGTGGAGACATGACGTCACGTGAACCACAGAGTTCACCGTGTCTCCCAGTGTCTCCCTGCGTCTCCCAGTGTCTCCCGTGTCTCCCCGCGTCTCCCAGTGTCTCCCAGTGTCTCTCCGAGTCACCACGTGTCTCCACGTGTCTCCCAGTGTCTCCCCGTGTCTCCTCGTGTCTCCAAGTGTCTCCCAGTGTCTCCTCGTGTCTCCAAGTGTCTCCCAGTGTCTCCCAGTGTCTCCCCGTATCTCCACGTGTCTCCCCGAGTCTCCCGGTGTCTCCCCGTGTCACCGTGTCTCCCCGTGTCTCCACCCATCTCCCCGTGTCTCACCGTGTCTCACCGTGTCTCCCAGTGTCTCACCGTGTCTCCCCGTGTCTCCCCGTGTCTCCCAGTGTCTCCCCGTGTCTCCCCGTGTCTCCCAGTGTCTCACCGTGTCTCCCAGTGTCTCACCGTGTCTCCCCGTGTCTCCCCGTGTCTCCACCCATCTCCCCGTGTATCACCGTGTCTCCCCGTGTCTCCCCGGGTCTCCCCGCGTGTCCCCGTGTCTCCCAGTGTCTCCCCGTGTCTCCCAGTGTCTCACCGTGTCTCCCCGTGTCTCACCGTGTGTCCCCGTGTCTCACCGTGTCTCACCGTGTCTCCCCGTGTCTCACCGTGTCTCCACCCATCTCCCCGTGTCTCCCCGAGTCTCCGCTAGTCTCACCGTGTCTCCCCGTGTCTCCCCGTGTCTCCACGTGTCTCCCCGTGTCTCCACGTGTCTCACCGTGTCTCCACCCATCTCCCCGTGTCTCACCGTGTCTCCACCCATCTCCCCGTGTCTCCACCCATCTCCCCGTGTCTCCACCCATCTCCCCGTGTCTCCCCGTGTCTCCACCCATCTCCCCGTGTCTCACCGTGTCTCCCCGTGTCTCTCAGTGTCTCACCGTGTCTCCCCGTGTCTCCCCGTGTCTCCCACGTGTCTCACCGTGTCTCCACGTGTCTCCCAGTGTCTCACCGTGTCTCCCAGTGTCTCCCAATGTCTCCCAGTGTCTCCCCGTGTCTCCCCAAGTCTCCACCCATCCCCCCGTGTCTCACCGTGTCTCACCGTGTCTCCCAGTGTCTCCCCGTGTCTCCACCCATCTCCCCGTGTCTCCCCGTGTCTCACCGTGTCTCCACGTGTCTCCCCGTGTCTCCACCCATCTCCCCGTGTCTCACCGTGTCTCCACGTGTCTCCCCGTGTCTCCCCGTGTCTCACCATGTCTCCCCGTGTCTCTCCGTGTCTCCCCGTACCTGTGCACGTCTCCCCGTGTCTCCCCGCGTGTCTCCCCGTGTCTCACCGTGTCTCCCCGTCTCTCCCCGTGTCTCCCCGTGTCTCCACGTGTCTCACCGTGTCTCCACCCATCTCCCCGTGTCTCACCGTGTCTCCACCCATCTCCCCGTGTCTCCACCCATCTCCCCGTGTCTCCACCCATCTCCCCGTGTCTCCCCGTGTCTCCACCCATCTCCCCGTGTCTCACCGTGTCTCCCCGTGTCTCTCAGTGTCTCACCGTGTCTCCCCGTGTCTCCCCGTGTCTCCCACGTGTCTCACTGTGTCTCCACGTGTCTCCCAGTGTCTCACCGTGTCTCCCAGTGTCTCCCAATGTCTCCCAGTGTCTCCCCATGTCTCCCCAAGTCTCCACCCATCCCCCCGTGTCTCACCGTGTCTCACCGTGTCTCCCAGTGTCTCCCCGTGTCTCCACCCATCTCCCCGTGTCTCCCCGTGTCTCACCGTGTCTCCACGTGTCTCCCCGTGTCTCCACCCATCTCCCCGTGTCTCACCGTGTCTCCACGTGTCTCCCCGTGTCTCCCCGTGTCTCACCATGTCTCCCCGTGTCTCTCCGTGTCTCCCCGTACCTGTGCACGTCTCCCCGTGTCTCCCCGCGTGTCTCCCCGTGTCTCACCGTGTCTCCCCGTCTCTCCCCGTGTCTCCCCGTACCTGTGCACGTTTCCCCGTGTCCGTGGACAGGATGTCCGGCAGCAGCCTGCGTCTGCCCGTGATGGTCTCCACGTGTCTCACCGTGTCTCCCAGTGTCTCACCGTGTCTCCCCGTGTTTCACCGTGTCTCCCAGTGTCTCACCGTGTCTCCCCGTGTCTCCACCCATCTCCCCGTGTCTCCCCGTGTCTCCCCGCGTGTCTCCCTGTACCTGTGCCCGTCTCCCCGTGTCCGTGGACAGGATGTCCGGAAGCAGCCTGCGTCTGCCCGTGATTGTCTCCCCGTGTCTCACCGTGTCTCCCAGTGTCTCACCGTGTCTCCCAGTGTCTCCCCGTGTCTCCACCCATCTCCCCGTGTCTCCACCCATCTCCCCGTGTCTCCCCGTGTCTCACCGTGTCTCCCCGTGTCTCCACGAGTCTCCCAGTGTCTCACCGTGTCTCCCCGTGTCTCCACGAGTCTCCCAGTGTCTCACCGTGTCTCCACCCATCTCCCCGTGTCTCTCCGTGTCTCACCGTGTCTCCCCGTGTCTCCACGAGTCTCCCAGTGTCTCACCGTGTCTCCACCCATCTCCCCGTGTCTCCCCGTGTCTCCCCGTGTCTCCACCCATCTCCCCGTGTCTCCACGTGTCTCCCCGCGTGTCTCCCCGTACCTGTGCACGTTTCCCCGTGTCCGTGGACAGGATGTCCGGAAGCAGCCTGCGTCTGCCCGTGATTGTCTCCACGTGTCCGTGTCTCCGGCAGTAGTCCACAGTCCGTCTCAGGAAGTCTCGAACGCCTGCAGACGGAAGATGTAGTCAGTAGTTGTATAGTTATATTGTCTGTAGTTGTGTAGTCTGTAGTTGTGTAGTATCTGTAGTTGTGTAGTCTGTAGTTGTGTAGTCTGTAGTTGTGTAGTCTGTAGTTGTGTAGTTGTGTAGTATCTATAGTTGTGTAGTCTGTAGTTGTGTAGTCTGTAGTTGTGTAGTCTGTAGTTGTGTAGTCTGTAGTTGTGTAGTCTGTAGTATCTATAGTTGTGTAGTCTGTAGTTGTGTAGTCTGTAGTTGTGTAGTCTGTAGTTATATAGTCTGTAGTTATATAGTCTGTAGTTGTGTAGTCTGTAGTATCTGTAGTTGTGTAGTCTGTAGTTGTGTAGTCTGTAGTTGTGTAGTCTGTAGTTGTGTAGTCTGTAGTTGTGTAGTCTGTAGTTGTATAGTCTGTAGTTGTATAGTCTGTAGTATCTATAGTTGTATAGTCTGTAGTTGTATAGTCTGTAGTCTCTATAGTTGTATAGTCTGTAGTATCTATAGTTGTATAGTCTGTAGTATCTATAGTTGTATAGTCTGTAGTATCTATAGTTGTATAGTCTGTAGTATCTATAGTTGTATAGTCTGTAGTATCTATAGTTGTATAGTCTGTAGTCTCTATAGTTGTATAGTCTGTAGTATCTATAGTTGTATAGTCTGTAGTATCTATAGTTGTATAGTCTGTAGTATCTATAGTTGTATAGTCTGTAGTATCTATAGTTGTATAGTCTGTAGTTGTATAGTCTGTAGTATCTATAGTTGTATAGTCTGTAGTATCTATAGTTGTATAGTCTGTAGTTATATAGTCTGTAGTGTCTATAGTTGTATAGTCTGTAGTATCTATAGCTGTATAGTCTGTAGTTGTATAGTTGTATAGTCTGTAGTATCTATAGTTGTATAGTCTGTAGTATCTATAGTTGTATAGTCTGTAGTATCTATAGTTGTATAGTCTGTAGTATCTATAGCTGTATAGTCTGTAGTATCTATAGCTGTATAGTCTGTAGTATCTATAGCTGTATAGTCTGTAGTATCTATAGTTGTATAGTCTGTAGTATCTATAGTTGTATAGTCTGTAGTCTCTATAGTTGTATAGTCTGTAGTATCTATAGTTGTATAGTCTGTAGTTGTGTAGTCTGTAGTTGTGTAGTCTGTAGTTGTGTAGTCTGTAGTTGTGTAGTCTGTAGTTGTGTAGTCTGTAGTTGTATAGTCTGTAGTTGTGTAGTCTGTAGTTGTATAGTCTGTAGTTAAATAGTCTGTAGTTATATAGTCTGTAGTTGTGTAGTCTGTAGTTGTGTAGTCTGTAGTTGTATAGTCTGTAGTTGTGTAGTCTGTAGTTATATAGTCTGTAGTTAAATAGTCTGTAGTTATATAGTCTGTAGTTGTGTAGTCTGTAGTATCTGTAGTTGTGTAGTCTGTAGTTGTGTAGTCTGTAGTTGTGTAGTCTGTAGTTGTGTAGTCTGTAGTTGTGTAGTCTGTAGTTGTATAGTCTGTAGTTGTATAGTCTGTAGTATCTATAGTTGTATAGTCTGTAGTTGTATAGTCTGTAGTCTCTATAGTTGTATAGTCTGTAGTATCTATAGTTGTATAGTCTGTAGTATCTATAGTTGTATAGTCTGTAGTATCTATAGTTGTATAGTCTGTAGTATCTATAGTTGTATAGTCTGTAGTATCTATAGTTGTATAGTCTGTAGTCTCTATAGTTGTATAGTCTGTAGTATCTATAGTTATATAGTCTGTAGTTGTGTAGTCTGTAGTTGTATAGTCTGTAGTTGTGTAGTATCTGTAGTTGTGTAGTATCTGTAGTTGTGTAGTCTGTAGTTGTGTAGTCTGTAGTTGTGTAGTCTGTAGTTGTGTAGTCTGTAGTTGTGTAGTCTGTAGTTGTGTAGTATCTGTAGTTGTATAGTCTGTAGTTGTGTAGTCTGTAGTTGTGTAGTCTGTAGTTGTGTAGTCTGTAGTTGTGTAGTCTGTAGTTATATAGTCTGTAGTTGTGTAGTCTGTAGTTGTGTAGTCTGTAGTTGTGTAGTCTGTAGTATCTATAGTTGTGTAGTCTGTAGTATCTATAGTTGTGTAGTCTGTAGTTGTGTAGTATCTGTAGTTGTGTAGTCTGTAGTTGTGTAGTCTGTAGTTATGTAGTCTGTAGTTGTGTAGTATCTGTAGTTGTGTAGTCTGTAGTTGTGTAGTCTGTAGTTGTGTAGTCTGTAGTTGTGTAGTCTGTAGTTGTGTAGTCTGTAGTTGTGTAGTCTGTAGTATCTATAGTTGTATAGTCTGTAGTTGTGTAGTCTGTAGTTGTATAGTCTGTAGTATCTATAGTTGTATAGTCTGTAGTATCTATAGTTGTGTAGTCTGTAGTATCTATAGTTGTGTAGTCTGTAGTATCTATAGTTGTATAGTCTGTAGTATCTATAGTTGTATAGTCTGTAGTATCTATAGTTGTATAGTCTGTAGTATCTATAGTTGTATAGTCTGTAGTCTCTATAGTTGTATAGTCTGTAGTATCTATAGTTGTATAGTCTGTAGTCTCTATAGTTGTATAGTCTGTAGTATCTATAGTTGTATAGTCTGTAGTATCTATAGTTGTATAGTCTGTAGTATCTATAGTTGTATAGTCTGTAGTATCTATAGCAGTATAGTCTGTAGTATCTATAGTTGTATAGTCTGTAGTATCTATAGTTGTATAGTCTATAGTCTCTATAGTTGTATAGTCTGTAGTAGCTATAGTTGTATAGTCTATAGTCTCTATAGTTGTATAGTCTGTAGTATCTATAGTTGTATAGTCTGTAGTATCTATAGTTGTAAAGTCTGTAGTTGTATAGTCTGTAGTATCTATAGTTGTATAGTCTGTCGTATCTATAGCTGTATAGTCTGTAGTATCTATAGTTGTATAGTCTGTAGTATCTATAGTTGTATAGTCTGTAGTATCTATAGTTGTATAGTCTGTAGTATCTATAGTTGTATAGTCTGTAGTATCTATAGTTGTATAGTCTGTAGTATCTATAGTTGTATAGTCTGTAGTATCTATAGTTGTATAGTGTGTAGTATCTATAGTTGTATAGTCTGTAGTATCTATAGCTGTATAGTCTGTAGTATCTATAGTTGTATAGTCTGTAGTATCTATAGTTGTATAGTCTGTAGTATCTATAGCTGTATAGTTTGTAGTATCCATAGCTGTATATACGTCACTATAGTTGTATAGTCTGTAGAATCCATAGCTGTATAGACGTCAATATAGCTGTATAGTCTGTAGTCTCTATAGCTGTATAGACGTCAATATAGCTGTATAGTCTGTAGTATCTATAGCTGTATAGTCTGTAGTATCTATAGTTGTATATACGTCACTATAGCTGTATAGTCTGTAGTATCTATAGCTGTATAGTCTGTAGTATCTATAGTTGTATAGTCTGTAGTTGTATAGTCTGTAGTCTCTATAGGTGTATAGTCTGTAGTATCTATAGCTGTATAGTCTGTAGTATCTATAGCTGTATAGTCTGTAGTATCTATAGTTATATAGTCTGTAGTATCTATAGTTGTATAGTCTGTAGTATGTATAGTTGTATAGTCTGTAGTATCTATAGTTGTATAGTCTGTAGTATCTATAGCTGTATAGTCTGTAGTATCTATAGCTGTATAGACGTCACTATAGCTGTATAGTCTGTAGTATCTATAGTTGTATAGTCTGTAGTATCTATAGTTATATAGTCTCTAGTGTCTATAGTTGTATAGTCTGTAGTATCTATAGCTGTATAGTCTGTAGTATCTATAGCTGTATAGTCTGTAGTATCTATAGTTGTATAGTCTGTAGTATCTATAGTTGTATAGTCTGTAGTATCTATAGTTGTATAGTCTGTAGTATCTATAGCTGTATAGACGTCACTATAGCTGTATAGTCTGTAGTATCTATATTTGTATAGTCTGTAGTATCTATAGTTGTATAGTCTGTAGTATCTATAGCTGTATAGTCTGTAGTATCTATAGTTGTATAGTCTGTAGTATCTATAGTTGTATAGTCTGTAGTTGTATAGTCTGTAGTATCTATAGTTGTATAGTCTGTAGTGTCTATAGTTGTATAGTCTGTAGTATCTATAGCTGTATAGTCTGTAGTATCTATAGCTGTATAGTCTGTAGTATCTATAGTTGTATAGTCTGTAGTATCTATAGTTGTATATTCTGTAGTATCTATAGTTGTATAATCTGTAGTATCTATAGCTGTATAGACGTCACTATAGCTGTATAGTCTGTAGTATCTATATTTGTATAGTCTGTAGTATCTATAGTTGTATAGTCTGTAGTATCTATAGCTGTATAGTCTGTAGTATCTATAGTTGTATAGTCTGTAGTATCTATAGTTGTATAGTCTGTAGTATCTATAGTTGTATAGTCTGTAGTGTCTATAGCTGTATAGTCTGTAGTATCTATAGTTGTATAGTCTGTAGTATCTATAGTTGTATAGTCTGTAGTATCTATAGTTGTATAGTCTGTAGTATCTATAGTTGTATAGTCTGTAGTTGTATAGTTGTATAGTCTGTAGTCTCTATAGTTGTATAGTCTGTAGTGTCTATAGTTGTATAGTCTGTAGTATCTATAGTTGTATAGTCTGTAGTCTCTATAGCTGTATAGTCTGTAGTATCTATAGTTGTGTAGTCTGTAGTATCTATAGTTGTATAGTCTGTAGTATCTATAGTTGTATAGTCTGTAGTATCTATAGTTGTATAGTCTGTAGTATCTATAGCTGTATAGTCTGTAGTATCTATAGTTGTATAGTCTGTAGTATCTATAGTTGTATAGTCTGTAGTGTCTATAGCTGTATAGTCTGTAGTATCTATAGTTGTATAGTCTGTAGTATCTATAGTTGTATAGTCTGTAGTATCTATAGTTGTATAGTCTGTAGTATCTATAGTTGTATAGTCTGTAGTATCTATAGTTGTATAGTCTGTAGTTGTATAGTTGTATAGTCTGTAGTATCTATAGTTGTATAGTCTGTAGTCTATATAGTTGTATAGTCTGTAGTATCTATAGTTGTATAGTCTGTAGTGTCTATAGTTGTGTAGTCTGTAGTATCTATAGCTGTATAGTCTGTAGTATCTATAGTTGTATAGTCTGTAGTATCTATAGTTGTATAGTCTGTAGTATCTATAGTTGTATAGTCTGTAGTATCTATAGTTGTATAGTCTGTAGTATCTATAGTTGTATAGTCTGTAGTATCTATAGTTGTATAGTCTGTAGTATCTATAGTTGTATAGTCTGTAGTATCTATAGCTGTATAGTCTGTAGTATCTATAGTTGTATAGTCTGTAGTATCTATAGCTGTATAGACATCACTATAGTTGTGTAGTTGTGACTCTGGTTGTGACTCTGGTTGTGACTCTGGTTGTGACTCTGGTTGTGACTCTAGTTGTGACTCTGGCTGTGACTCTGGTTGTGACTCTGGTTGTGACTCTGGTTGTGACTCTGGTTGTGTGGTTGTTACTCTAGTTGTGACTCTAGTTGTGACTCTAGCTGTGACTCTAGCTGTGACTCTGGTTGTGACTCTGGTTGTGACTCTAGTTGTGACTCTAGTTGTGACTCTAGTTGTGACTCTAGTGTTAATCTAGTTGTGACTCTGGTTGTGACTCTGGTTGTGACTCTAGTTGTGTGGTTGTGACTCTAGTTGTGACTCTAGTTGTGACTCTAGCTGTGACTCTAGCTGTGACTCTTAGCTGTGACTCTGGTTGTGACTCTAGTTGTGACTCTAGTTGTGACTCTAGTTGTGACTCTGGTTGTGACTCTAGCTCTGACTCTGGTTGTGACTCTGGTTGTGTAGTTGTGACTCTAGTGTGAATCTAGTTGTGACTCTGGTTGTGACTCTGGTTGTGACTCTAGTTGTGTGGTTGTTACTCTAGTTGTGACTTTAGTTGTGACTCTAGCTGTGACTCTAGCTGTGACTCTGGTTGTGACTCTGGTTGTGACTCTAGTTGTGACTCTAGTTGTGACTCTGGTTGTGACTCTAGTTGTGTGGTTGTGACTCTAGTTGTGACTCTGGTTGTGACTCTAGCTCTGACTCTGGTTGTGACTCTGGTTGTGTGGTTGTGACTCTAGTTGTGACTCTAGTTGTGACTCTAGTTGTGACTCTGGCTGTGACTCTAGCTGTGACTCTGGCTGTGACTCTAGCTGTGACTCTAGCTGTGACTCTAGTTGTGACTCTGGTTGTGACTCTGGTTGTGACTCTAGTTGTGACTCTAGTTGTGACTCTGCTTGTGACTCTAGTTGTGTGGTTGTGACTCTAGTTGTGACTCTAGCTGTAACTCTAGTTGTCTAGTTGTGACTCTATTTGTGACTCTAGTTGTGACTCTAGTTGTCTAGTTGTGACTCTAGTTGTGACTCTAGCTGTGACTCTAGTTGTGACTCTAGCTGTGACTCTAGTTGTGACTCTAGTTGTCTAGTTGTGACTCTAGTTGTGACTCTGGTTGTGACTTTAGTTGGGACTGTGTCTGTGTGGTTGTGACTCTAGATGTGACTCTAGCTGTGACTCTAGTTATGACTCTAGTTGTGACTCTAATTGTGACGCTGGTTGTGACTCTGGTTGACTCTAGTTGTGAATCTAGTTGTGACTCTAGTTGTGACTCTAATTGTGACGCTGGTTGTGACTCTGGTTGACTCTAGTTGTGAATCTAGTTGTGACTCTAGTTGTGACTCTAGCTGTGACTCTGGTTGTGACTCTAGTTGTGACTCTAGTTGTGACTCTAGTTGTGACTCTGGCTGTGACTCTAGCTGTGACTCTAGCTGTGACTCTAGTTGTGACTCTGGTTGCGATTCTAGTTGTGACTCTAGTTGTGACTCTGCTTGTGACTCTAGTTGTGTGGTTGTGACTCTAGTTGTGACTCTAGCTGTAACTCTAGTTGTCTAGTTGTGACTCTATTTGTGACTCTAGTTGTGACTCTAGTTGTCTAGTTGTGACTCTAGTTGTGACTCTAGCTGTGACTCTAGTTGTGACTCTAGCTGTGACTCTAGTTGTGACTCTAGTTGTCTAGTTGTGACTCTAGTTGTGACTCTAGTTGTGACTCTAGTTGTGACTCTGGTTGTGACTTTAGTTGGGACTCTAGCTGTGACTCTAGCTGTGACTCTAGTTGTGACTCTGGTTGTCTATTTGTGACTCTAGTTGTGACTCTAGCTGTGACTCTAGTTGTGACTCTAGCTGTGACTCTAGTTGTGACTCTAGTTGTGACTCTAGTTGTCTAGTTGTGACTCTAGTTGTGACTCTAGTTGTGACTCTAGTTGTGACTCTAGTTGTGACTCTGGTTGTGACTTTAGTTGGGACTCTGTCTGTGTGGTTGTGACTCTAGTTGTGACTCTAGCTGTGACTCTAGTTATGACTAGTTGTGACTCTAATTGTGACGCTGGTTGTGACTCTGGTTGACTCTAGTTGTGAATCTAGTTGTGACTCTAGTTGTGACTCTAGCTGTGACTCTGGTTGTGACTCTAGTTGTGACTCTGGTTGTGACTCTAGCTGTGACTCTGGTTGTGACTCTGGTTGTGACTCTAGTTGTGACTCTAGTTGTGACTCTGGTTGTGTAGTTGTGACTCTAGTGTGAATCTAGTTGTGACTCTGGTTGTGACTCTAGTTGTGACTCTAGCTGTGACTCTGGTTGTGACTCTAGTTGTGACTCTAGCTGTGACTCTAGCTGTGACTCTGGTTGTGACTCTGGTTGTGACTCTAGTTGTGACTCTGGTTGTGACTCTGGTTGTGTAGTTGTGACTCTGGCTGTGACTCTAGCTGTGACTCTTGGCTGTGTGGTTGTAGTCTCCACGAGTCTCTCACACCTGGATAAGTCTCCATGAACGTCTGTATGAGATTGTCGGCTTCCTCGGTCGACACTCCGAGCTGATTGGCCAGCGAGGCAGCTCCCATCCCATAGATGATCCCATAGCACAGCTGAGATAAAGACAAAGATCCCCCAGGTAGCCTGTTACAGGATGCAGGGGCAAGTGCTGTCAGCGATTAGCGGCGGCGGCGCCTATGAAGGCTACCGGCACTGTGGCTACACACACAGAGAGAGGGGGGCGGGTGGTCGGCAGCACCACCACGCCCGGCCGCCTTTGTCTCTCCCCCAGGTACTCATTTGAGGCTGAGTCGACCTAGGGGAGGCCCAGGACCGGTTCAGATAATCGTCACCGGTGTTGGCCGTGAGCGCTGAAAGCTACACTCACATATACACAGACACACACACAGACACACTCACACAGACACACACACACACACAGACACACATACACACCTACACACACAACAACCGCCATTCACCACTAAGTGGTGGTGACGTCACCACGACGCTTGTGCCAGGCTATGTGCACCCTGAGGCCACATGAAGTGTCGAACGCCCGCTGGCAGGAGGTCACAGGGCAGACCCAGGTGCCACGGGTCGACTGACTGAGATGACTGGCTGATGCACCACCTGTGCCCCCTACTGTGCCAACCTGCTGTGCTTTAGCCAACCCGGCGCTCTGCTCGTTGTTGTGAGCGTCGCTCCTCCGCCCTCCGTTGTTGTTGTTGGAGGGCGACTGCCTCCAACTGCCCAGTAGCGTCCTTCACGAGCCTCCTCCACAGAGGCCGATCTTGACACCGCTGGTACCAGTCATCGGCAAGTCCACTCAGCTCCACGTCCTCCTGTACCACATCACTCCATCTCTTCTCTAGCCCGTGCCGCGCCCGCTTAGCCCCCTCAATCCGGCCGAACAAAAGCTGTTTCGGCATGCGGTGGCTGGGCATGTGGGCTACATGACCCAGCCAACGCAGCCTTGCCTGCCGGAGGAGCTCACCGATGGGACCCTGCCCAGATCTTTCAAGGATTTGTGAGCTCCTCACACAATCCAGTCTGGTTAAACCCGGGATGGATCGTAGGCAGGCCAGCCTAAATGTTTCTAACCGGCGAAGATGTTCCATTAGGGGGGGTCCACGTTTCGCAAGCGTAGAGAAGGGAGGGAATGACCGTGGCCGAGAAGACCTGAAGCTTAGTGCGGAGCGACAGACCAGGTAGCTTCCACACAGCGTTACGCAACCGATGAAAAGATATTCCCGCCCGACTGATTCGGAGTGAGACCTCTGCTGTTAAACTGGAGCCAGTCATAAGCACACTGCCCAGGTATGGGAAACTCTCCACTCTCTCCACAACTGCCCCATCAGCGATTGGGAGTTGTGGGGGTGGAGTGTCCGATGGTACAAAATACCCAGGCAGGTGCTTAGTTTTGGTGGGGCTGATGGTAAGGCCCCACCTCTTAGTGGCACGCTCCAGTCTCAGCAGCAGCGTCTCCAACTCCTCCTCTGACTGAGCAGCTATTACCAAATCATCAGCATACATAACGTGGTTGAGCAATAGGGAGCCATCCCTTGACCGCACCCGGGCATCGATTAGCCTCCCATTATATCTGTACCATATGGAGATTCCCCCGGTACAGCTATTGAAGGCTTCATGAATTACGTGGTCAAAATAGATGTTAAATAATGTGGGAGCCAGAGGACATCCCTGTCGCACCCCAAAATGAACAGGGAATGGCTCTGACTCCCGGCCACGTAGTTTTACCCGGGCCCGCTCACCATCATGAAGGTCCTTAATGATCGTGAGCAGAGGGTCAGGTACTCCAAAAGCACGAAGAACGACCCAGAGCCCAGGCCTACTGATGGTATCATAGGCCTTGACCAGGTCAATAAAGCAGAGATGTAGGTCTTGTTGGAATTCCCTACACCTCTGCTGTAGCAGACGGACAGAAAATATGGCATCTGTGCAGGACCGCCCTTTCCTGAAACCGCATTGGGGCTCCGCAAGCCTCTCCTCAGCGTGCCTGGCAAGGCGATGCTGAATAATCCTTGCCAGGACCTTTCCCGGCACACTGAGGAGTGAGATGCCCCTGTAGTTGTTACAGTCTGTGCGGTCCCCCTTCTTAAAAAGGGGGACCACCAGGGCATCCTTCCAATCCTGCGGAACCCGTCCAGTGGTCCAGACTGTTGTTATGATGTCATATAGGGCAGTCTGTGCACAAACGCCACCCTCCCTCAGCATTTCGCTGAAAGCTACACTCACATATACACAGACACAAACAGACACAACAACAACAACCGCCATTCACCACTAAGTGGTGGTGACGTCACCACGACGCTTGTGCCAGGCTATGTGCACCCTGAGGCCACGTGAAGTGTCGAACGCCCGCTGGCAGGAGGTCACAGGGCAGACCCAGGTGCCACGGGTCGACTGACTGAGATGACTGGCTGATGCACCACCTGTGCCCCCTACTGTGCCAACCTGCTGTGCTTTAGCCAACCCGGCGCTCTGCTCGTTGTTGTGAGCGTCGCTCCTCCGCCCTCCGTTGTTGTTGTTGGAGGGCGACTGCCTCCAACTGCCCAGTAGCGTCCTTCACGAGCCTCCTCCACAGAGGCCGATCTTGACACCGCTGGTACCAGTCATCGGCAAGTCCACTCAGCTCCACGTCCTCCTGTACCACATCACTCCATCTCTTCTCTAGCCCGTGCCGCGCCCGCTTAGCCCCCTCAATCCGGCCGAACAAAAGCTGTTTCGGCATGCGGTGGCTGGGCATGTGGGCTACATGACCCAGCCAACGCAGCCTTGCCTGCCGGAGGAGCTCACCGATGGGACCCTGCCCAGATCTTTCAAGGATTTGTGAGCTCCTCACACAATCCAGTCTGGTTAAACCCGGGATGGATCGTAGGCAGGCCAGCCTAAATGTTTCTAACCGGCGAAGATGTTCCATTAGGGGGGGTCCACGTTTCGCAAGCGTAGAGAAGGGAGGGAATGACCGTGGCCGAGAAGACCTGAAGCTTAGTGCGGAGCGACAGACCAGGTAGCTTCCACACAGCGTTACGCAACCGATGAAAAGATATTCCCGCCCGACTGATTCGGAGTGAGACCTCTGCTGTTAAACTGGAGCCAGTCATAAGCACACTGCCCAGGTATGGGAAACTCTCCACTCTCTCCACAACTGCCCCATCAGCGATTGGGAGTTGTGGGGGTGGAGTGTCCGATGGTACAAAATACCCAGGCAGGTGCTTAGTTTTGGTGGGGCTGATGGTAAGGCCCCACCTCTTAGTGGCACGCTCCAGTCTCAGCAGCAGCGTCTCCAACTCCTCCTCTGACTGAGCAGCTATTATCAAATCATCAGCATACATAACGTGGTTGAGCAATAGGGAGCCATCCCTTGACCGCACCCGGGCATCGATTAGCCTCCCATTATATCTGTACCATATGGAGATTCCCCCGGTACAGCTATTGAAGGCTTCATGAATTACGTGGTCAAAATAGATGTTAAATAATGTGGGAGCCAGAGGACATCCCTGTCGCACCCCAAAATGAACAGGGAATGGCTCTGACTCCCGGCCACGTAGTTTTACCCGGGCCCGCTCACCATCATGAAGGTCCTTAATGATCGTGAGCAGAGGGTCAGGTACTCCAAAAGCACGAAGAACGACCCAGAGCCCAGGCCTACTGATGGTATCATAGGCCTTGACCAGGTCAATAAAGCAGAGATGTAGGTCTTGTTGGAATTCCCTACACCTCTGCTGTAGCAGACGGACAGAAAATATGGCATCTGTGCAGGACCGCCCTTTCCTGAAACCGCATTGGGGCTCCGCAAGCCTCTCCTCAGCGTGCCTGGCAAGGCGATGCTGAATAATCCTTGCCAGGACCTTTCCCGGCACACTGAGGAGTGAGATGCCCCTGTAGTTGTTACAGTCTGTGCGGTCCCCCTTCTTAAAAAGGAGGACCACCAGGGCATCCTTCCAATCCTGCGGAACCCGTCCAGTGGTCCAGACTGTTGTTATGATGTCATATAGGGCAGTCTGTGCACAAACGCCACCCTCCCTCAGCATTTCGCTGAAAGCTACACTCACATATACACAGACACAAACAGACACAACAACAACAACCGCCATTCGCCACTAAGTGGCGGTGACGTCACCACGACGCTTGTGCCAGGCCATGTGCACCCTGAGACCACGTGAAGTGTCGAACGCCCGCTGGCAGGAGGTCACGGGGCAGACCCAGGTGCCACGGGTCGACTGACTGAGATGACTGGCTGATGCACCACCTGTGCCCCCTACTGTGCCAACCTGCTGTGCTTTAGCCAACCCGGCACTCTGCTCGTTGTTGTGAGCGTCGCTCCTCCGCCCTCCGTTGTTGTTGGAGGGCGACTGCCTCCAACTGCCCAGTAGCGTCCTTCACGAGCCTCCTCCACAGAGGCCGATCTTGACACCGCTGGTACCAGTCATCGGCAAGTCCACTCAGCTCCACGTCCTCCTGTACCACATCACTCCATCTCTTCTCTAGCCCGTGCCGCGCACGCTTAGCCCCCTCAATCCGGCCGAACAAAAGCTGTTTCAGCATGCGTTGGCTGGGCATGCGGGCTACATGACCCAGCCATCGCAGCCTTGCCCGCCGGAGGAGCTCACCGATGGGACCTTGCCCAGATCTTTCAAGGATTTGTGAGCTCCTCACACAATCCAGTCTGGTTAAACCCAGGATGGATCGTAGGCAGGCCAGCCTAAATGTTTCTAACCGGCGAAGATGTTCCATTAGGGGGGTCCACGTTTCGCAAGCGTAGAGAAGGGAGGGAATGACCGTGGCCGAGAAGACCTGAAGCTTAGTGCGGAGCGACAGACCAGGTAGCTTCCACACAGCGTTACGCAACCGATGAAAAGATATTGCCGCTCGACTGATTCGGAGTGAGACCTCTGCTGTTAAACTGGGGCCAGTCATAAGCACACTGCCCAGGTATGGGAAACTCTCCACTCTCCCCACAACTGCCCCATCAGCGATTGGGAGTTGTGGGGGTGGAGTGTCCGAATGTACAAAATACCCAGGCAGGTGCTTAGTTTTGGTGGGGCTGATGGTAAGGCCCCACCTCTTAGTGGCACGCTCCAGTCTCAGCAGCAGCGTCTCCAACTCCTCCTCTGAATGAGCAGCTATTACCAAATCATCAGCATACATTACGTAGTTGAGCAATAGGGAGCCATCCCTTGACCGCACCCGGGCATCGATCAGCCTCCCATTATATCTGTACCATATGGAGATTCCCCCGGTACAGCTATTGAAGGCTTCACGAACTACGTGGTCAAAATAGATGTTAAATAATGTGGGAGCCAGAGGACATCCCCGTCGCACCACAAGGTATACAGGGAATGGCTCTGACTCCTGGCCACGTAGTTTTACCCGGGCCCGCTCACCATCATGAAGGTCCTTAATGATCGTGAGCAGAGGGTCAGGGACTCCAAAAGCACGAAGAAAAACCCAGAGCCCAGGCTTACTGATGGTATCATAGGCCTTGACCTTGTCAATAAAGCAGAGATGTAGGTCTTGCTGGAATTCCCTACACCTCTGCTGTAGAAGACGGACAGAAAATATGGCATCTGTGTGGTCCCCCTTCTTAAAGAGGGGGACCACCAGGGCATCCTTCCAATCCTGCAGAACCCGTCCAGTGGTCCAGACTGTTGTTATGATGTCATGTAGGGCAGTCTGTGCACAAACGCCACCCTCCCTCAGAATTTCGCTTGGGAGATCATCTCTGCCCGCTGCCTTTCCTGGTCTCAGACTCCGGATCGCCTTCAGTACTTCCCCAACAGATGGCACCTCAGCCAGCCACTCACAGGGGGTGACTTCTTCCAATATTTGAGGCACCGCAGCCTCAGCAGGGTCATCCTCACTTTGTGCCACGATGTTTTCCTAGCTGAGCGATTTTCCCTCCCCCAGGACCTCACAGAAATGCTCAGAAAATCTGCAAACCTGTTCCTGGGGGTCGGAGATTGGATCACCGTTTTTTCCCCTAATGATGGTAATAGGTGTTGCGCTGCAGGTTACTTTTTTGATGAAGTTAGAGATTTGTGATCGCGGGCCACTGAGGCAGACTCCATCTCCTCAGCAACCCGCGACCACCATCCATCCTTGCAGCGCCTCACAGCTCTCTGAACCTCCGAGCGAAGGCTGCGGTAAGCCTCCTCATTCTCTGACGTGGGATTCTGTAGCCGATGACAGTGGGCCTGTCGCTTTTTCTCAACCATCCTGAACACCTCCTCTGTCAGCAAGGATCTCTGGGGAGGTCTGGACTGCGTACCCAAAGCAGCCATTGCAGCTGCATGAGTCACAGTCCTAAACCTCGCCCATTTACCCTCGACATCAGGAGGAGTGGGGGACGATGCCAACCCCAGCCGCAAGCGATGATGAAATTCTCGCTTGCAACTTTCATCAGATAACGGAGACCAGGCCACTTTAGGTTGGAATGGGGTCCTGGGTGTACACCCACCACCGGAGTGGAAGAATGGCAGGCGCATCTTACAGATGACTAGTCGATGGTCAGAGGGCAGATCAGCTCCACAGTAGGTCCTGGTGTCAAGGACATAGGCTTGCATCCGCTGGTCTGTCACTATGTAGTCCAGCAGATGTTCTTGCTTGGACCCGGCATGCATCCATGATGTTGTGTGGATGCGCCGATGCCGGAACAGCGTGTTGGTAATTACAAGCCCATGGGCTGCACAAA
>NC_133739.1:55000-96949 GCF_048934315.1 Petromyzon marinus | reverse complement strand
CGTACCAGGAGCGGTGCTCCTTTCCGCCGACTTCCGTCAGCTGGAGCCTGCGCCTCCTCTGCCATCTCTCCCGGTGCCCACGGCTCGCCACGGCCCTGTACGGGGGTCAGGGGTCACGTGGGGGCGGCGGGGGGTCACGTGGGGGCGGCGAGGGGTCACGTGGGGGCGGAGAGGGTCACGTGGGGGCGGCGGGGGTCACGTGGGGGCGGGAGGGGTCACGTGGGGGCGGGAGGGGGTCACGTGGGGGGGGAGGGGTCACGTGGGGGGGGAGGGGTCACGTGGGGGGGGAGGGGGGTCACGTGGGGGCGGCGTGGGGTCACGTGGGGGCGGCGAGGGGTCACGTGGGGGCGGCCGGGGGTCACGTGGGGGCGGAGAGGGGTCACGTGGGGGCGGGAGGGGGCGGAGGGGTCACGTGGGGTCAGTGAGGGGTCACGTGGGGGCGAGGAGGAGGTGGATCCCTTCCGTCTTCTGGCGTCCGTGTGGCTGCGTGTGGACATTCATGACGTCACCGACAGCATGAGACAGCATGCCAAGCAGGTGAGAAGGGGTGGTGTCTGTGTGTCTGTGTGTGTCTGTGTCTGTCTGTGTGTGTGTGTGTGTCTGTCTGTGTGTGTCTGTGTGTGTGTCTGTGTGTGTGTATCTGTGTGTGTGTGTGTCTGTGTCTGTGTGTGTGTCTGTATGTGTGTGTCTGTGTCTGTGTGTGTGTCTGTGTGTGTGTGTCTGTGTCTGTGTGTGTCTGTGTGTGTGTGTGTGTCTGTGTGTCTGTGTGTGTGTGTCTGTGTGTGTGTGTGTGTCTGTGTGTGTGTGTGTGTGTGTCTGTGTGTGTCTGTGTGTGTGTGTATGTGTGTCTGTGTGTGTGTGTGTGTCTGTGTGTGTGTCTGTGTGTGTGTCTGTGTGTCTGTGTGTGTCTGTGTGTCTGTGTGTGTCTGTGTGTATCTGTGTGTGTGTGTCTGTGTGTGTGTCTGTGTGTCTGTGTGTGTGTCTGTGTGTCTGTGTGTGTGTGTCTGTGTGTGTGTCTGTGTGTGTGTCTGTGTCTACCTCCTCGCGGTGCCGGACAGGCAACTCTGTCATGGACAGTGCTGTGGAGGGAGATCCAATTCCGATTGGCTCCTCCCCTCATGGCGTCTGTGTCCACCACAGGGGCTAAACGGGGGCTCTGGACGGGTGCGAGGGGCTGGTAACCCCTCCACCTTCAATTAATTACCACTAAACCACGAGTTAAACTTAAATATGTAACTAATAAGCTTGTGCCGGAGGCCCCGGGCGGACAGGCGTCTATGACGTCGCCTGGCCAAACCCAATTGGCGGAGCCAGGAGATTGAATCTCTACCCTCGGGGCTCCTCCAGAAACAACGAAAAGCCACTTCGTGTGGCCACGTGGAATGTTCGAACGCTCACTGCGGAGGAGAGGCTGCCACTCCTCTGTCGGGAGCTGGACCGGTACCGCCTGGATCTCTGCGGCATTCAGGAGGTCCGGTGGACCGGTTCTGGCTCCTGCAACCATGAGGAGGTGGACAGTCCTCTACTCGGGGCAGCAGACTGCCAAACAACAGGGTGTGGCTCTTCTTTGAACAAAATAATGAAGGGGGCGTGGGAGCGTGGCGATGAGGTGTGGTAAGCTGTAAGCCCCAGGCTACTTTGGGCTCGCCTTCCCATCAACCGGAGGCGAGGAGTGGTGGTCGTGGTTACTTATGCCCCCACCGAAGATGAACATCCGTGCAGGGATGCAGGCAAAGCCGATGAGTCAGATGCCTTCTATGACCTCCTGTCACAGGTGCTGGCTAAAGTGGCCCCTCGGGATAGAGTCATCATGTTGGGTGACTTCAATGCCCGAGTTGGTCATGATGCTGGCACCTGGTCTGGAGTGATTGGAGGGCATGGGCCAGATCAGCTCAATAACAACGGTAGGAGGCTGCTAGATTTTTGTGCAGCCCATGGGCTTGTAATTACCAACACGCTGTTCCGGCATCGGCGCATCCACACAACATCATGGATGCATGCCGGGTCCAAGCAAGAACATCTGCTGGACTACATAGTGACAGACCAGCGGATGCAAGCCTATGTCCTTGACACCAGGACCTACTGTGGAGCTGATCTGCCCTCTGACCATCGACTAGTCATCTGTAAGATGCGCCTGCCATTCTTCCACTCCGGTGGTGGGTGTACACCCAGGACCCCATTCCAACCTAAAGTGGCCTGGTCTCCGTTATCTGATGAAAGTTGCAAGCGAGAATTTCATCATCGCTTGCGGCTGGGGTTGGCATCGTCCCCCACTCCTCCTGATGTCGAGGGTAAATGGGCGAGGTTTAGGACTGTGACTCATGCAGCTGCAATGGCTGCTTTGGGTACGCAGTCCAGACCTCCCCAGAGATCCTTGCTGACAGAGGAGGTGTTCAGGATGGTTGAGAAAAAGCGACAGGCCCACTGTCATCGGCTACAGAATCCCACGTCAGAGAATGAGGAGGCTTACCGCAGCCTTCGCTCGGAGGTTCAGAGAGCTGTGAGGCGCTGCAAGGATGGATGGTGGTCGCGGGTTGCTGAGGAGATGGAGTCTGCCTCAGTGGCCCGCGATCACAAATCTCTAACTTCATCAAAAAAGTAACCTGCAGCGCAACACCTATTACCATCATTAGGGGAAAAAACGGTGATCCAATCTCCGACCCCCAGGAACAGGTTTGCAGATTTTCTGAGCATTTCTGTGAGGTCCTGGGGGAGGGAAAATCGCTCAGCTAGGAAAACATCGTGGCACAAAGTGAGGATGACCCTGCTGAGGCTGCGGTGCCTCAAATATTGGAAGAAGTCACCCCCTGTGAGTGGCTGGCTGAGGTGCCATCTGTTGGGGAAGTACTGAAGGCGATCCGGAGTCTGAGACCAGGAAAGGCAGCGGGCAGAGATGATCTCCCAAGCGAAATTCTGAGGGAGGGTGGCGTTTGTGCACAGACTGCCCTACATGACATCATAACAACAGTCTGGACCACTGGACGGGTTCTGCAGGATTGGAAGGATGCCCTGGTGGTCCCCCTCTTTAAGAAGGGGGACCACACAGATGCCATATTTTCTGTCCGTCTTCTACAGCAGAGGTGTAGGGAATTCCAGCAAGACCTACATCTCTGCTTTATTGACAAGGTCAAGGCCTATGATACCATCAGTAAGCCTGGGCTCTGGGTTTTTCTTCGTGCTTTTGGAGTCCCTGACCCTCTGCTCACGATCATTAAGGACCTTCATGATGGTGAGCGGGCCCGGGTAAAACTACGTGGCCAGGAGTCAGAGCCATTCCCTGTATACCTTGTGGTGCGACGGGGATGTCCTCTGGCTCCCACATTATTTAACATCTATTTTGACCACGTAGTTCGTGAAGCCTTCAATAGCTGTACCGGGGGAATCTCCATATGGTACAGATATAATGGGAGGCTGATCGATGCCCGGGTGCGGTCAAGGGATGGCTCCCTATTGCTCAACTACGTAATGTATGCTGATGATTTGGTAATAGCTGCTCATTCAGAGGAGGAGTTGGAGACGCTGCTGCTGAGACTGGAGCGTGCCACTAAGAGGTGGGGCCTTACCATCAGCCCCACCAAAACTAAGCACCTGCCTGGGTATTTTGTACATTCGGACACTCCACCCCCACAACTCCCAATCGCTGATGGGGCAGTTGTGGGGAGAGTGGAGAGTTTCCCATACCTGGGCAGTGTGCTTATGACTGGCCCCAGTTTAACAGCAGAGGTCTCACTCCGAATCAGTCGAGCGGCAATATCTTTTCATCGGTTGCGTAACGCTGTGTGGAAGCTACCTGGTCTGTCGCTCCGCACTAAGCTTCAGGTCTTCTCGGCCACGGTCATTCCCTCCCTTCTCTACGCTTGCGAAACGTGGACCCCCCTAATGGAACATCTTCGCCGGTTAGAAACATTTAGGCTGGCCTGCCTACGATCCATCCTGGGTTTAACCAGACTGGATTGTGTGAGGAGCTCACAAATCCTTGAAAGATCTGGGCAAGGTCCCATCGGTGAGCTCCTCCGGCGGGCAAGGCTGCGATGGCTGGGTCATGTAGCCCGCATGCCCAGCCAACGCATGCTGAAACAGCTTTTGTTCGGCCGGATTGAGGGGGCTAAGCGTGCGCGGCACGGGCTAGAGAAGAGATGGAGTGATGTGGTACAGGAGGACGTGGAGCTGAGTGGACTTGCCGATGACTGGTACCAGCGGTGTCAAGATCGGCCTCTGTGGAGGAGGCTCGTGAAGGACGCTACTGGGCAGTTGGAGGCAGTCGCCCTCCAACAACAACGGAGGGCGGAGGAGCGACGCTCACAACAACGAGCAGAGTGCCGGGTTGGCTAAAGCACAGCAGGTTGGCACAGTAGGGGGCACAGGTGGTGCATCAGCCAGTCATCTCAGTCAGTCGACCCGTGGCACCTGGGTCTGCCCCGTGACCTCCTGCCAGCGGGCGTTCGACACTTCACGTGGTCTCAGGGTGCACATGGCCTGGCACAAGCGTCGTGGTGACGTCACCGCCACTTAGTGGCGAATGGCGGTTGTTGTTGTTGTGTCTGTTTGTGTCTGTGTATATGTGAGTGTAGCTTTCAGCGAAATGCTGAGGGAGGGTGGCGTTTGTGCACAGACTGCCCTATATGACATCATAACAACAGTCTGGACCACTGGACGGGTTCCGCAGGATTGGAAGGATGCCCTGGTGGTCCTCCTTTTTAAGAAGGGGGACCGCACAGACTGTAACAACTACAGGGGCATCTCACTCCTCAGTGTGCCGGGAAAGGTCCTGGCAAGGATTATTCAGCATCGCCTTGCCAGGCACGCTGAGGAGAGGCTTGCGGAGCCCCAATGCGGTTTCAGGAAAGGGCGGTCCTGCACAGATGCCATATTTTCTGTCCGTCTGCTACAGCAGAGGTGTAGGGAATTCCAACAAGACCTACATCTCTGCTTTATTGACCTGGTCAAGGCCTATGATACCATCAGTAGGCCTGGGCTCTGGGTCGTTCTTCGTGCTTTTGGAGTACCTGACCCTCTGCTCACGATCATTAAGGACCTTCATGATGGTGAGCGGGCCCGGGTAAAACTACGTGGCCGGGAGTCAGAGCCATTCCCTGTTCATTTTGGGGTGCGACAGGGATGTCCTCTGGCTCCCACATTATTTAACATCTATTTTGACCACGTAATTCATGAAGCCTTCAATAGCTGTACCGGGGGAATCTCCATATGGTACAGATATAATGGGAGGCTAATCGATGCCCGGGTGCGGTCAAGGGATGGCTCCCTATTGCTCAACCACGTTATGTATGCTGATGATTTGATAATAGCTGCTCAGTCAGAGGAGGAGTTGGAGACGCTGCTGCTGAGACTGGAGCGTGCCACTAAGAGGTGGGGCCTTACCATCAGCCCCACCAAAACTAAGCACCTGCCTGGGTATTTTGTACCATCGGACACTCCACCCCCACAACTCCCAATCGCTGATGGGGCAGTTGTGGAGAGAGTGGAGAGTTTCCCATACCTGGGCAGTGTGCTTATGACTGGCTCCAGTTTAACAGCAGAGGTCTCACTCCGAATCAGTCGGGCGGGAATATCTTTTCATCGGTTGCGTAACGCTGTGTGGAAGCTACCTGGTCTGTCGCTCCGCACTAAGCTTCAGGTCTTCTCGGCCACGGTCATTCCCTCCCTTCTCTACGCTTGCGAAACGTGGACCCCCCCTAATGGAACATCTTCGCCGGTTAGAAACATTTAGGCTGGCCTGCCTACGATCCATCCCGGGTTTAACCAGACTGGATTGTGTGAGGAGCTCACAAATCCTTGAAAGATCTGGGCAGGGTCCCATCGGTGAGCTCCTCCGGCAGGCAAGGCTGCGTTGGCTGGGTCATGTAGCCCACATGCCCAGCCACCGCATGCCGAAACAGCTTTTGTTCGGCCGGATTGAGGGGGCTAAGCGGGCGCGGCACGGGCTAGAGAAGAGATGGAGTGATGTGGTACAGGAGGACGTGGAGCTGAGTGGACTTGCCGATGACTGGTACCAGCGGTGTCAAGATCGGCCTCTGTGGAGGAGGCTCGTGAAGGACGCTACTGGGCAGTTGGAGGCAGTCGCCCTCCAACAACAACAACGGAGGGCGGAGGAGCGACGCTCACAACAACGAGCAGAGCGCCGGGTTGGCTAAAGCACAGCAGGTTGGCACAGTAGGGGGCACAGGTGGTGCATCAGCCAGTCATCTCAGTCAGTCGACCCGTGGCACCTGGGTCTGCCCTGTGACCTCCTGCCAGCGGGCGTTCGACACTTCACGTGGCCTCAGGGTGCACATAGCCTGGCACAAGCGTCGTGGTGACGTCACCACCACTTAGTGGTGAATGGCGGTTGTTGTTGTTGTGTCTGTTTGTGTCTGTGTATATGTGAGTGTAGCTTTCAGCGAAATGCTGAGGGAGGGTGGCGTTTGTGCACAGACTGCCCTATATGACATCATAACAACAGTCTGGACCACTGGACGGGTTCCGCAGGATTGGAAGGATGCCCTGGTGGTCCCCCTTTTTAAGAAGGGGGACCGCACAGACTGTAACAACTACAGGGGCATCTCACTCCTCAGTGTGCCGGGAAAGGTCCTGGCAAGGATTATTCAGCATCGCCTTGCCAGGCACGCTGAGGAGAGGCTTGCGGAGCCCCAATGCGGTTTCAGGAAAGGGCGGTCCTGCACAGATGCCATATTTTCTGTCCGTCTGCTACAGCAGAGGTGTAGGGAATTCCAACAAGACCTACATCTCTGCTTTATTGACCTGGTCAAGGCCTATGATACCATCAGTAGGCCTGGGCTCTGGGTCGTTCTTCGTGCTTTTGGAGTACCTGACCCTCTGCTCACGATCATTAAGGACCTTCATGATGGTGAGCGGGCCCGGGTAAAACTACGTGGCCGGGAGTCAGAGCCATTCCCTGTTCATTTTGGGGTGCGACAGGGATGTCCTCTGGCTCCCACATTATTTAACATCTATTTTGACCACGTAATTCATGAAGCCTTCAATAGCTGTACCGGGGGAATCTCCATATGGTACAGATATAATGGGAGGCTAATCGATGCCCGGGTGCGGTCAAGGGATGGCTCCCTATTGCTCAACCACGTTATGTATGCTGATGATTTGGTAATAGCTGCTCAGTCAGAGGAGGAGTTGGAGACGCTGCTGCTGAGACTGGAGCGTGCCACTAAGAGGTGGGGCCTTACCATCAGCCCCACCAAAACTAAGCACCTGCCTGGGTATTTTGTACCATCGGACACTCCACCCCCACAACTCCCAATCGCTGATGGGGCAGTTGTGGAGAGAGTGGAGAGTTTCCCATACCTGGGCAGTGTGCTTATGACTGGCTCCAGTTTAACAGCAGAGGTCTCACTCCGAATCAGTCGGGCGGGAATATCTTTTCATCGGTTGCGTAACGCTGTGTGGAAGCTACCTGGTCTGTCGCTCCGCACTAAGCTTCAGGTCTTCTCGGCCACGGTCATTCCCTCCCTTCTCTACGCTTGCGAAACGTGGACCCCCCCTAATGGAACATCTTCGCCGGTTAGAAACATTTAGGCTGGCCTGCCTACGATCCATCCGGGTTTAACCAGACTGGATTGTGTGAGGAGCTCACAAATCCTTGAAAGATCTGGGCAGGGTCCCATCGGTGAGCTCCTCCGGCAGGCAAGGCTGCGTTGGCTGGGTCATGTAGCCCACATGCCCAGCCACCGCATGCCGAAACAGCTTTTGTTCGGCCGGATTGAGGGGGCTAAGCGGGCGCGGCACGGGCTAGAGAAGAGATGGAGTGATGTGGTACAGGAGGACGTGGAGCTGAGTGGACTTGCCGATGACTGGTACCAGCGGTGTCAAGATCGGCCTCTGTGGAGGAGGCTCGTGAAGGACGCTACTGGGCAGTTGGAGGCAGTCGCCCTCCAACAACAACAACGGAGGGCGGAGGAGCGACGCTCACAACAACGAGCAGAGCGCCGGGTTGGCTAAAGCACAGCAGGTTGGCACAGTAGGGGGCACAGGTGGTGCATCAGCCAGTCATCTCAGTCAGTCGACCCGTGGCACCTGGGTCTGCCCTGTGACCTCCTGCCAGCGGGCGTTCGACACTTCACGTGGCCTCAGGGTGCACATAGCCTGGCACAAGCGTCGTGGTGACGTCACCACCACTTAGTGGTGAATGGCGGTTGTTGTGTGTGTAGGTGTGTATGTGTGTCTGTGTGTGTGTCTGTGTGAGTGTGTCTGTGTGTGTGTCTGTGTATATGTGAGTGTAGCTTTCAGCGCTCACGGCCAACACCGGTGACGATTATCTGAACCGGTCCTGGGCCTCCCCTAGGTCGACTCAGCCTCAAATGAGTACCTGGGGGAGAGACAAAGGCGGCCGGGCGTGGTGGTGCTGCCGACCACCCGCCCCCCTCTCTCTGTGTGTGTAGCCACAGTGCCGGTAGCCTTCATAGGCGCCGCTGCCGCCGCTAATCGCTGACAGCACTTGCCCCTGCATCCTGTAACAGGCTACCTGGGGGATCTTTGTCTTTATCTCAGCTGTGCTATGGGATCATCTATGGGATGGGAGCTGCCTCGCTGGCCAATCAGCTCGGAGTGTCGACCGAGGAAGCCGACAATCTCATACAGACGTTCATGGAGACTTATCCAGGTGTGAGAGACTCGTGGAGACTACAACCACACAGCCAAGAGTCACAGCTAGAGTCACAGCCAGAGTCACAACTAGAGTCACAACTACACAACCAGAGTCACAACCAGAGTCAGAGTTAGAGTCACAACCAGAGTCACAGCTAGAGTCACAACCAGAGTCACAACCAGAGTCACAACTAGAGTCACAACTAGAGTCACAACTAGAGTCACAACTAGAGTCACAACCAGAGTCACAACTAGAGTCACAACTACACAACCACAGTCAGAGCTAGAGTCACAACCAGAGTCACAACTAGATTCACAGCTAGAGTCACAACCAGAGTCACAGCTAGAGTCACAACCAGAGTCACAACCAGAGTCACAACTAGAGTCACAACTAGAGTCACAACTAGACAACTAGAGTCACAACTAGAGTCACAACCAGAGTCACAACTAGAGTCACAACTAGAGTCACAACCAGAGTCACAACTAGAGTCACAACCAGAGTCACAACTAGAGTCACAACCAGAGTCACAACTAGAGTCACAACTAGAGTCACAACCAGAGTCACAGCTAGAGTCACAGCTAGAGTCACAGCTAGAGTCACAACTAGAGTCACAACTAGAGTAACAACCACACAACTAGAGTCACAGCTAGAGTCACAACTAGAGTCACAACCAGAGTCACAACTAGAGTCACAACTAGAGTCACAACTACACAACCAGAGTCACAACTAGAGTCACAACTAGAGTCATAACTACACAGCCAGAGTCACAACTAGAGTCACAACTAGAGTCACAACCAGAGTCACAACTAGACAACCAGAGTCACAACCAGAGTCACAACTAGAGTCACAACCAGAGTCACAACCAGAGTCACAACTTGAGTCATAACTACACAGCCAGAGTCACAACTAGAGTCACAACCAGAGTCACAACTAGACAACCAGAGTCACAACCAGAGTCACAACTAGAGTCACAACTAGAGTCACAACTACACACCCAGAGTCACAACTAGAGTCACAACCAGAGTCACAACTAGAGTCACAACTAGAGTCACAAGTAGACAACTAGAGTCACAACCAGAGTCACAAATAAAGTCACAACCAGAGTCACAACCAGAGTCACAACCAGAGTCACAACTAGAGTCACAACCAGAGTCACAACTAGAGTCACAACCAGAGTCACAACCAGAGTCACAACTAGAGTCACAACTAGAGTCACAACCAGAGTCACAACCAGACAACCAGAGTCACAACTAGAGTCACAACCAGAGTCACAACCAGAGTCACAACCAGAGTCACAACTAGAATCACAGCTAGAGTCACAGCTAGAGTCACAACTAGAGTCACAACTAGAGTCACAACTACACAACCAGAGTCACAACTAGAGTGACAACTAGAGTCACAACTAGAGTCACAACCACACAACTAGAGTCACAACTAGAGTCACAACTAGAGTCACAACCAGAGTCACAACCAGAGTCACAGCTAGAGTCACAACTAGAGTCACAACTAGAGTAACAACCACACAACCAGAGTCACAACCAGAGTCACAACCAGAGTCACAACTACACAAATAGAGTCACAACCAGAGTCACAACCAGAGTCACAACTAGAGTCACAACCAGAGTCACAACTACACAACTAGAGTCACAACCAGAGTCACAACCAGAGTCACAACTAGAGTCACAACCAGAGTCACAACTAGAGTCACAGCTAGAGTCACAACTAGTCACAACTAGAGTCACAACCAGAGTCACAACCAGAGTCACAACTAGAGTCACAACTAGAGTCACAACTAGAGTAACAACCAGAGTCACAACTAGAGTCACAACTAGAGTAACAACCACACAGCCAAGAGTCAGAGCTAGAGTCACAACCAGAGTCACAACTAGAGTCACAACCACACAACTAGAGTCACAACCAGAGTCACAACTAGAGTCACAACTAGAGTCACAACCACACAACTAGAGTCACAACCAGAGTCACAACCAGAGTCACAACCAGAGTCACAACTAGAGTCACAGCTAGAGTCACAACTAGAGTCACAACTACACAACTATAGTGAAGTCTATACAGCTATAGTGAAGTCTATACAGCTATAGATACTACAGACTATACAGCTATAGTGACGTCTATACAGCTATAGATACTACAGACTATACAGCTATAGTGACGTCTATACAGCTATAGAGACTACAGACTATACAGTTATAGTGATGTATATACAGCTATAGATACTACAGACTATACAGCTATAGTGACGTCTATACAACTATAGATACTACAGACTATACAACTATAGATACTACAGACTATACAACTATAGATACTACAGACTATACAACTACAGACTATACAACTATAGATACTACAGACTATACAACTATAGATACTACAGACTATACAACTATAGATACTACAGACTATACAACTATAGAGACTACAGACTATACAGCTATAGATACTACAGACTATACAACTATAGATACTACAGACTATACAACTATAGATACTACAGACTATACAACTACAGACTATACAGCTATAGAGACTACAGACTATACAACTATAGATACTACAGACTATACAACTATAGATATTACAGACTATACAACTATAGAGACTACAGACTATACAACTATAGATACTACAGACTATACAACTATAAATACTACAGACTATACAACTATAGATACTACAGACTATACAACTATAGAGACTACAGACTATACAACTATAGAGACTACAGACTATACAACTATAGATACTACAGACTATACAACTATAGAGACTACAGACTATACAACTATAGATACTACAGACTATACAACTATAGATATTACAGACTATACAACTATAGAGACTACAGACTATACAACTATAGATACTACAGACTATACAACTATAAATACTACAGACTATACAACTATAGATACTACAGACTATACAACTATAGAGACTACAGACTATACAACTATAGATACTACAGACTATACAACTATAGATACTACAGACTATACAACTATAAATACTACAGACTATACAGCTATAGATACTACAGACTATACAACTATAGATACTACAGACTATACAACTATAGATACTACAGACTATACAACTATAGATACTACAGACTATACAACTACAGACTATACAACTATAGATACTACAGACTATACAACTATAGAGACTACAGACTATACAACTATAGAGACTACAGACTATACAGCTATAGATACTACAGACTATACAACTATAGACACTACAGACTATACAACTATAGATACTACAGACTATACAACTATAGATACTACAGACTATACAACTATAGATACTACAGACTACACAACTACAGACTACACAACTACAGACTACACAACTACAGACTACACAACTACAGACTATACAACTACAGACTATACAACTATAGATACTACCGACTATACAACTATAGATACTACAGACTATACAACTATAGATACTACAGACTATACAGCTATAGATACTACAGACTATACAACTATAGATACTACAGACTATACAGCTATAGATACTACAGACTATACAACTATAGATACTACAGACTATACAGCTATAGATACTACAGACTATACAGCTATAGATACTACAGACTATACAACTATAGATACTACAGACTATACAACTATAGAGACTACAGACTATACAACTATAGAGACTACAGACTATACAACTATAGATTCTACAGACTATACAACTATAGATACTACAGACTATACAACTATAGATACTACAGACTATACAGCTATAGATACTACAGACTATACAACTATAGACACTACAGACTATACAACTATAGATACTACAGACTATACAACTATATAGACTACAGACTATACAACTATAGATACTACAGACTATACAGCTATAGATACTACAGACTACACAACTATAGATACTACAGACTATACAACTATAGATACTACAGACTACACATCTACAGACTACACAACTACAGACTACACAACTACAGACTACACAACTACAGACTACACAACTACAGACTACACAACTACAGACTACACAACTACAGACTACACAACTACAGACTACACAACTACAGATACTACAGACTACAGATACTACACAACTACAGACTACACAACTACAGACTACACAACTATAGATACTACAGACTACACAACTACAGACTACACAACTACAGACTACACAACTACAGATACTACACAACTATAGATACTACAGACTATACAACTACAGACTACACAACTACAGACTACACAACTACAGACTACACAACTACAGACTACACAACTATAGATACTACAGACTACACAACTACAGACTACACAACTATAGATACTACAGACTACACAACTACAGACTACACAACTACAGACTACACAACTACAGGCTACACAACTACAGACTACACAACTACAGACTACACAACTATAGATACTACACAACTACAGACTACACAACTACAGACTACACAACTACAGACTACACAACTACAGACTACACAACTACAGATACTACACAACTACAGACTACATAACTACAGACTATACAACTACAGATACTACACAACTACAGACAATATAACTATAGATACTACAGACTATACAACTATAGACACTACAGACTACACAACTACAGACTATACAACTATAGATACTACAGACTACACAACTACAGACTATACAACTATAGATACTACAGACTATACAACTACAGACTACACAACTACAGACTATACAACTATAGATACTACAGACTATACAACTATAGATACTACACAACTACAGACCACACAACTACAGACTACACAACTACAGATACTACAGACTACACAACTACAGACTACACAACTACAGGCTACATCTTCCGTCTGCAGGCGTTCGAGACTTCCTGAGACGGACTGTGGACTTCTGCCGGAGACACGGACACGTGGAGACAATCACGGGCAGACGCAGGCTGCTTCCGGACATCCTGTCCACGGACACGGGGAAACGTGCACAGGTACAGGGAGACACGCGGGGAGACACGTGGAGACACGGGGAGATGGGTGGAGACACGGGGAGACACGGGGAGATGGGTGGAGACACGGTGAGACACTGGGAGACTCGTGGAGACACGGGGAGACACGGTGAGACACGGAGAGACACGGGGAGATGGGTGGAGACACGGTGAGACACTGGGAGACTCGTGGAGAAACGGGGAGACACGGTGAGACACTGGGAGACTCGTGGAGACACGGGGAGACACGGTGAGACACGGGGAGACACGGGGAGATGGGTGGAGACACGGGGAGATGGGTGGAGACACGGGGAGACACTGGGAGACACGGTGAGACACGGTGAGACACGGGGAGACAATCACGGGCAGACGCAGGCTGCTTCCGGACATCCTGTCCACGGACACGGGGAAACGTGCACAGGTACAGGGAGACACGCGGGGAGACACGTGGAGACACGGGGAGATGGGTGGAGACACGGGGAGACACGGGGAGACACGGGGAGATGGGTGGAGACACTGGGAGACACGGTGAGACACGTGGAGACACGGGGAGACACGGTGAGACACGGGGAGACAATCACGGGCAGACGCAGGCTGCTTCCGGACATCCTGTCCACGGACACGGGGAGACGTGCACAGGTACGGGGAGACACGCGGGGAGAGACGGGGAGACACGGGGAGATGGGTGGAGACACGGGGAGACACTGGGAGACACGGTGAGACACTGGGAGACACGTGGAGACACGGGGAAATGGGTGGAGACACGGGGAGACACGTGGAGACACGGTGAGACACTGGGAGACACGGGGAGATGGGTGGAGACACGGGGGGACACGGTGAGACTAGCGGAGACTCGGGGAGACACGGGGAGACACGGTGAGATGGGTGGAGACACGGGGAGACACGGGGAGACACGGTGAGACACGGGGAGACACGGGGAGACACTGGGAGACACGGGGAGACACTGGGAGACACGGTGAGACACGGGGAGACACTGGGAGACACGGGGAGACACGGGGAGACACTGGGAGACACGGGGAGACACGGGGAGACACTGGGAGACACGGGGAGACACGGGGAGACACGGTGAGACACGTGGAGACACGTGGAGACACGGTGAGACACGTGGAGACACGGGGAGATGGGTGGAGACACGGTGAGACACGGGGAGACACGGGGAGATGGGTGGAGACACGGTGAGACACGGGGAGACACGGGGAGATGGGTGGAGACACGGGGAGACACGGGGAGACACGGGGAGACGGGCACAGGTACGGGGAGACACGGGGAGAGACACGTGGAGACACGGGGAGACACGGGGAGACACGGTGAGACACTGGGAGACTCGGGGAGACTCTGGGAGACACGGTGAGACACGGTGAGACACGGGGACACGCGGGGAGACACGGGGAGACACTGGGAGACACGGTGAGACACTGGGAGACACGGTGAGACACTGGGAGACACGGGGAGACTCGGGGAGACACGGTGAGACACTTGGAGACACGGTGAGACTAGCGGAGACTCGGGGAGACACGTGGAGACACGGGGAGACACGGGGAGACACTGGGGAGACACGGGGAGACACTGGGAGACACGGTGAGACACTGGGGAGACACTGGGAGACACGGTGAGACACTGGGAGACACTTGGAGACACTGGGAGACACTGAGACACGGGGAGACACTGGGAGACACGGGGAGACACGGGGAGACACTTGGAGACACTGAGAGACACTGAGAGACACGGGGAGACACTGGGAGACACGGGGAGACACGGTGAGACACTGGGAGACACGGGGAGACACTGGGGAGACACTGGGAGACACGGGGAGACACTGGGAGACACGGGGAGACACGGGGAGACACTTGGAGACACTGAGAGACACTGAGAGACACTGGGAGACACTTGGAGACACGGGGAGACACTGGGAGACACGGGGAGACACGGGGAGACACTTGGAGACACTGAGAGACACTGAGAGACACGGGGAGACACGGGGAGACACTGGGAGACACGGGGAGACACGGTGAGACACTGGGAGACACGGGGAGACACTGGGGAGACACTGGGAGACACGGTGAGACACTGGGAGACACGGTGAGACTAGCGGAGACTCGGGGAGACACGTGGAGACAGGTGGGAGACACTGGGAGACACGGGGAGACACTGGGAGACACGGGGAGACACGGGGAGACACGTGGAGACACGGGGGAGACACAGGGAGACACTTGGAGACACGGGGAGACACTGGGAGACACGGGGAGACACGGGGAGACACTTGGAGACACTGAGAGACACTGAGAGACACGGGGAGACACGGGGAGACACTGGGAGACACGGGGAGACACGGTGAGACACTGGGAGACACGGGGAGACACGGGGATACACTGAGAGACACGGTGAGACTAGCGGAGACTCGGGGAGACACGGGGAGACACGGGGAGACACGGTGAGACACTTGGAGACACGGTGAGACTAGCGGAGACTCGGGGAGACACGTGGAGACACGGGGAGACACTGGGAGACACGGTGAGACACTGGGGAGACACTGGGAGACACTGGGAGACACGGTGAGACACTGGGAGACACTTGGAGACACTGGGAGACACTTGGAGACACGGGGAGACACTGGGAGACACGGGGAGACACGGGGAGACACTTGGAGACACTGAGAGACACGGGGAGACACGGGGAGACACGGTGAGACACTGGGAGACACGGGGAGACACGGGGATACACTGAGAGACACTGAGAGACACTGGGAGACACGGGAAGACACTGGGAGACACGGTGAACTCTGTGTTGCACGTGACGTCATGTCTCCCCCACCACCAGGCGGAGCGCCAGGCAGTGAACTCTGTACTCCAGGGCTCCGCTAGTGACGTGGCGAAGGCGGCCTGTGGTGGGCGTGCAGGAGGAGCTACACGTGACGTCATGTCTCCCCTCCCCCACCAGGCGGAGCGCCAGGCTGTGAACTCTGTGCTACACGTGACGTCATGTCTCTCCCCACCAGGCTGTGAACTCTGTGCTCCACGTGACGTCATGTCTCCTCAGGCGGAGCGCCAGGCAGTGAACTCTGTGTGGTACATGTGACGTCATGTCTCCCCTCAGGCGGAGCGCCAGGCAGTGAACTCTGTGTGGTACATGTGACGTCATATCTCCCCTCAGGAAGAGCGCCAGGCAGTGAACTCTGTGTGGTACATGTGACGTCATGTCTCCCCTCAGGCGGAGCGTTAGGCAGTGAACTCTGTGTGGTACATGTGACGTCATGTCTCCCCTCAGGCGGAGCGCCAGGCAGTGAATTCTGTGTGGTACATGTGACGTCATTTCTCCCCTCAGGCGGAGCGCCAGGCAGTGAACTCTGTGTGGTACATGTGACGTCATGTCTCTCCCCCACCAGGCTGTGAGCTCTGTGGTACACGTGACGTCATGTCTCTCCCACCAGGCGGCGCGCCAGGCTGTGAACTCTGTGGTGCACGTGACGTCATGTCTCCCCCCCAGGCGGAGCTCCAGGCTGTGAACTCTGTGCTCCACGTGACGTCATGTCTCTCCCACCACCACCAGGTGGAGCGCCAGGCAGTGAACTCTGTGGTACACGTGACGTCATGTCTCTCCCCCACCAGGCTGTGAACTCTGTGCTCCACGTGACGTCATGTCTCCCCTCCCCCACCAGGCTGTGAACTCTGTGCTCCACGTGACGTCATGTCTCCCCCCACCAGGCGGAGCGCCAGGCAGTGAACTCTGTGCTCCAAGGCTCCGCTAGTGACGTCATGTCTCCCCCCACCAGGCTGTAAACTCTGTGTACTCCGCGTGACGTCATGTCTCCCCCCAGGCGGAGCGCCAGGCTGTAAAATCTGTGCTCCAGGGCTCCGCTAGTGACGTCATTTCTCCCCCCACCAGGCTGTAAACTCTGTGTACTCCGCGTGACGTCATGTCTCCCCCCAGGCGGAGCGCCAGGCTGTAAACTCTGTGCTCCAGGGCTCCGTTAGTGACGTCATGTCTCCCCCCACCAGGCTGTAAACTCTGTGTACTCCGCGTGACGTCATGTCTCCCCTCCCCCCCAGGCGGAGCGCCAGGCTGTAAACTCTGTGTGCTCCACGTGACGTCATGTCTCCCCTCCCTCCCAGGCGGAGCGCCAGGCTGTGAACTCTGTGTGCTCCACGTGACGTCATGTCTCTCCCCCAGGCGGAGCGCCAGGCTGTGAACTCCGTGCTCCAGGGCTCCGCAAGTGACGTCATGTCTCCCCTCCCCCACCAGGCTGTGAACTGTGTGCTCCGCGTGACGTCATGTCTCCCCCCAGGCGGAGCGCCAGGCTGTGAACTCCGTGCTCCAGGGCTCCGCTAGTGACGTGGTGAAGGCGGCCTGCGTGGCCGTGCAGGAGGAGCTGCACGTGACGTCATGTCTCCCCTCCCCCACCAGGCTGTGAACTCTGTGTGCTCCGCGGGACGTCATGTCCTCCCCCCCAGGCGGAGCGCCAGGCTGTGAACTCCGTGCTCCAGGGCTCCGCTAGTGACGTCATGTCTCCCCTCCCCCACCACCAGGCGGAGCGCCAGGCTGTAAACTCTGTGTGCTCCGCGTGACGTCATGTCTCCCCCCCCAGGCGGAGCGCCAGGCTGTGAACTCCGTGCTCCAGGGCTCCGCTAGTGACGTGGTGAAGGCGGCCTGCGTGGCCGTGCAGCAGGAGCTGGAGGCGGCCTTCCCCCTCGCCCGCCCCCCCTCACTCGCCCACCCCCCCCTCGACGGCGACAGCCACCAGGGTCAGCGCTGGGGGGGGGTCGTGGTGGGGTCGTGGTGGGGTCGTGGTGGGGTCGTGGTGGGGGTCGTGGTGGGGTCGTGGAGGGGTCGTGGTGGGGTCGTGGTGGGGTCGTGGAGGGGTCGTGGTGGGGTCGTGGAGGGGTCGTGGTGGGGTCGTGGTGGGGTCGTGGTGGGGTCGTGGTGGGGTCGTGGTGGGGTCGTGGCGGGGTCGTGGAGGGGTCGTGGTGGGGTCGTGGAGGGGTCGTGGAGGGGTCGTGGTGGGGGTCATGGTGGGGTCGTGGAGGGGTCGTGGAGGGGTCGTGGAGGGGTCGTGGTGGGGTCGTGGAGGGGTCATGGTGGGGTCGTGGTGGGGTCGTGGAGGGGTCGTGGTGGGGTCGTGGTGGGGTCGTGGTGGGGTCGTGGTGGGGTCGTGGAGGGGTCGTGGTGGGGTCGTGGTGGGGTCGTGGTGGGGTCGTGGTGGGGTCGTGGAGGGGTCGTGGAGGGGTCGTGGTGGGGTCGTGGAGGGGTCGTGGTGGGGTCGTGGAGGGGTCGTGGAGGGGTCGTGGTGGGGTCGTGGTGGGGTCGTGGAGGGGGTCGTGGAGGGGTCGTGGTGGGGTCGTGGTGGGGTCGTGGTGGGGTCGTGGTGGGGTCGTGGAGGGGTCGTGGAGGGGTCGTGGTGGGGTCGTGGAGGGGTCGTGGTGGGGTCGTGGAGGGGTCGTGGAGGGGTCGTGGAGGGGTCGTGGTGGGGTCGTGGGGAGGGGGTCGTGGTGGGGTCGTGGTGGGGTCGTGGAGGGGTCGTGGAGGGGTCATGGGGAGGGGTCGTGGAGGGGTCATGGTGGGGGTCGTGGTGGGGTCGTGGAGGGGTCGTGGCGGGGTCGTGGTGGGGTCGTGGTGGGGTCGTGGTGGGGTCGTGGCGGGGTCGTGGTGGGGTCGTGGTGGGGTCGTGGGGGGGTCATGGTGGGGGTCGTGGGGGATGTCCTGAGCAACGTTCCACAGACAAAGCTCCCCCAGGTAGCCTGTTACAGGCTGCAGGGCCAAGTGCTGTCAGCCAGTAGCGGCGGCGCCTATGAAGGCTACCGGCACTGTGGCTACACACACAGAGAGGGGGGTGGGCGGTCGGCAGCACCACCACGCCCGGCCGCCTTTGTCTCTCTCCCCCAGTGCCACTCAGTGACACAGCCACCCAGCCACCCACTCACCCACTCACCCACTCACCCACTCACTCACCCACTCATCCACTCACCCACCCACTCACTCACTCACCCACCCACCCACTCACTCACCCACCCACTCACCACCCACTCACCCACTCACTCACCCACTCATCCACCCACTCACCCACTCACCCACTCACTCACTCACTCACCCACCCACCCACTCACTCACCCACCCACTCACCACCCACTCACCCACTCACCCACCCACTCACCCACCCACCCACTCACTCACCCACTCACCCACCCACCCACTCACCCACTCACCCACCCACTCACCCCCTCACCACCCACCCACCCACTCACCCACTCACCCACCCACTCACTCACTCATCCACCCACCCACCCACTCACCCACTCACCCACCCACTCACCCACTCACCCACCCACTCACCCACCCACCCACTCACCCACCCACTCACCCACTCACCCACCCACTCACTCACTCATCCACCCACCCACCCACTCACCCACTCACCCACTCACTCACCCACTCACCCACTCACTCACCCACCCACCCACCCACTCACTCACTCACTCACCCACTCACCCACTCACCCACCCACCCACTCACCCACCCACCCACGCACCCACCCACTCACCCACCCACCCACCCACTCACCCACCCACCCACTCACCCACCACCCACCCACTCACCCACCCACCCACCCACTCACCCACCCACCCACCCACTCACCCACCCACTCACTCACCCACCCACCCACCCACTCACCCACCCACTCACTCACCCACCCACCCACTCACCCACCCACCCACCCACTCACCCACCCACTCACCCACCCACCCACTCACCCACTCACCCACCCACTCACCCACCCACCCACTCACCCACTCACCCACCCACTCACCCACCCACCCACTCACCCACTCACCCACTCACTCACCCACTCACCCACTCACTCACTCACCCACCCACTCACCCACTCACCCACCCACTCACCCACTCACCCACCCACTCACCCACCCACCCACTCACCCACCCACTCACCCACTCACCCACCCACTCACTCACTCATCCACCCACCCACCCACTCACCCACTCACCCACTCACTCACCCACTCACCCACCCACCCACCCACTCACTCACTCACTCACCCCCTCACCACCCACCCACTCACCCACTCACCCACCCACCCACTCACCCACCCACCCACGCACCCACCCACTCACCCACCCACCCACCCACTCACCCACCCACCCACTCACCCACCACCCACCCACTCACCCACCCACCCACCCACTCACCCACCCACTCACTCACCCACCCACCCACCCACTCACCCACCCACTCACTCACCCACCCACCCACTCACCCACCCCACCCACCCACTCACCCACCCACTCACCCACCCACCCACTCACCCACTCACCCACCCACTCACCCACCCACCCACTCACCCACTCACCCACCCACTCACCCACCCACCCACTCACCCACTCACCCACCCACTCACCCACTCACCCACTCACTCACCCACTCACCCACTCACTCACTCACCCACCCACTCAACCACCCACTCACTCACCCACTCACTCACCCACTCACCCACCCACTCACCCACCCACTCACCCACCCACTCACCCACCCACTCACCCACTCACCCACCCACCCACCCACTCACCCACTCACCCACCCACTCACCCACTCACCCACTCACCCACCCACCCACTCACCCACTCACCCACCCACCCACTCACCCACTCACCCACCCACCCACCCACTCACTCACCCACTCACCCACCCACCCACCCACTCACCTACTCACCCACTCACTCACTCACCCACCCACCTACTCACCCACTCACCCACTCACTCACCCACCCACTCACCACCCACTCACCCACCCACTCACCCACTCACTCACCCACCCACTCACTCATCCCCTCACCACCCACTCACCCACCCACTCACCCACCCACCCACCCACTCATCCACCCACTCACCCACCCACCCACCCACTCACTCACTCACTCACCCACCCACCCACTCACCCACCCACCCACTCACTCACCCACTCACCCACCCACTCACCCACTCACCCACTCACCCACCCACCCACTCACCCACCCACCCACCCACTCACCTACTCACCCACTCACTCACCCACCCACCCACCCACTCACCCACTCACTCACCCACCCACTCACCACCCACTCACCCACCCACTCACCCACCCACTCACCCACCCACTCACTCACCCACCCACCCACCCACTCATCCACCCACTCACCCACCCACCCACTCACTCACTCACCCACCCACCCACTCACCCACTCACCCACTCACTCACCCACTCACTCACTCACCCACTCACTCACCCACCCACCCACTCACTCACCCACTCACCCACTCACTCACCCACCCACCCACCCACTCACCCACTCACTCACCCACTCACCCACTCACTCACCCACTCACCCACTCACCCACCCACCCACCCACTCACCCACCCACCCACTCACCCACCCACCCACCCACTCACCCACCCACCCACCCACTCACTCACCCACCCACCCATCCACCCACTCACCCACTCACTCACCCACTCACCCACTCACTCACCCACTTACCCAATCACTCACTCACCCACTCACCCACTCACCCACTCACTCACCCACTCACTCACCCACTCACCCACTCACCCACCCACCCACTCACCCACCCACCCACTCACCCACCCACTCACCCACCCACTCACTCACTCACCCACTCACCCACCCACTCACTCACTCACCCACCCACTCACCCACTCACTCACCCACCCACTCACCCCTCACCCACTCACTCACCCACTCACCCACCCACTCACCCACCCACCCACTCACCCACTCACCCACCCACCCACCCACTCACTCACCCACTCACCCACCCACCCACCCACTCACCTACTCACCCACTCACCCACTCACCCACTCACTCACCCACCCACCCCCCGTGTCTCGCTCAGAGCTCAGAGGGGCCTACCTGGTGCTGCAGATGCATGACGAGCTGGTGTACGAAGTTGCGGAACGGGACCTCATGCAGGTGTGTAGCACCGTGTGTGTGTGTGTCACTGTGTGTGTGTGTGTGTCACTGTGTGTGTGTGTCACTGTGTGTGTGTCACTGTGTGTGTGTCACTGTGTGTGTCACTGTGTGTGTGTGTCACTGTGTGTGTCACTGTGTGTGTGTCACTGTGTGTGTGTGTCACTGTGTGTGTGTCACTGTGTGTGTGTGTCACTGTGTGTGTGTGTCACTGTGTGTCACTGTGTGTGTGTGTGTGTCACTGTGTGTGTGTGTCACTGTGTGTGTGTGTGTGTGTCACTGTGTGTGTGTGTCACTGTGTGTGTCACTGTGTGTGTGTGTGTGTGTCACTGTGTGTGTGTGTGTCACTGTGTGTGTGTGTCACTGTGTGTCACTGTGTGTGTGTGTCACTGTGTGTGTCACTGTGTGTGTGTGTCACTGTGTGTGTCACTGTGTGGGTGTCACTGTGTGTCACTGTGTGTGTGTCACTGTGTGTGTCACTGTGTGTGTCACTGTGTGTGTGTCACTGTGTGTGTGTCACTGTGTGTGTCAGTGTGTGTGTCACTGTGTGTGTGTGTCACTGTGTGTGTGTCACTGTGTGTCACTGTGTGTGTGTCACTGTGTGTGTGTGTCACTGTGTGTGTGTCACTGTGTGTGTGTGTCACTGTGTGTGTCACTGTGTGTCACTGTGTGTGTGTCACTGTGTGTGTGTCACTGTGTGTGTCACTGTGTGTGTGTGTCACTGTGTGTGTGTGTGTCACTGTGTGTGTGTCACTGTGTGTGTCACTGTGTGTGTCACTGTGTGTGTCACTGTGTGTGTCTCACTGTGTGTGTGTCACTTTGTGTGTCACTGTGTGTGTCACTGTGTGTGTGTGTCACTGTGTGTGTCACTGTGTGTGTGTGTCACTGTGTGTGTGTCACTGTCTGTGTGTGTCACTGTGTGTGTCACTGTGTGTGTGTGTCACTGTGTGTGTGTGTCACTGTGTGTGTGTCACTGTGTGTGTGTGTCACTGTGTGTGTGTGTCAGTGTGTGTGTCACTGTGTGTGTGTGTCACTGTGTGTGTGTCACTGTGTGTGTGTGTGTGTCACTGTGTGTGTGTCACTGTGTGTGTGTCACTGTGTGTGTGTCACTGTGTGTGTGTCACTGTGTGTGTGTCACTGTGTGTGTGTCACTGTGTGTGTGTCACTGTGTGTGTGTGTCACTGTGTGTGTCACTTTATTGACCTGGTCAAGGCCTATGATATCATCAGTAGGCCTGGGCTCTGGGTCGTTCTTCGTGCTTTTGGAGTACCTGACCCTCTGCTCACGATCATTAAGGACCTTCATGATGGTGAGCGGGCCCGGGTAAAACTACGTGGCCGGGAGTCAGAGCCATTCCCTGTACACCTTGGGGTGCGACAGGGATGTCCTCTGGCTCCCACATTATTTAACATCTATTTTGACCACGTAGTTTGTGATGCCTTCAATAGCTGTACCGGGGGAATCTCCATATGGTACAGATATAATGGGAGGCTAATCGATGCCCGGGTGCGGTCAAGGGATGGCTCCCTATTGCTCAACCACGTTATGTATGCTGATGATTTGGTAATAGCTGCTCAGTCAGAGGAGGAGTTGGAGACGCTGCTGCTGAGACTGGAGCGTGCCACTAAGAGGTGGGGCCTTACCATCAGCCCCACCAAAACTAAGCACCTGCCTGGGTATTTTGTACCATCGGACACTCCACCCCCACAACTCCCAATCGGTGATGGGGCAGTTGTGGAGAGAGTGGAGAGTTTCCCATACCTGGGCAGTGTGCTTATGACTGGCTCCAGTTTAACAGCAGAGGTCTCACTCCGAATCAGTCGAGCGGCAATATCTTTTCATCGGTTGCGTAACGCTGTGTGGAAGCTACCTGGTCTGTCGCTCCGCACTAAGCTTCAGGTCTTCTCGGCCACGGTCATTCCCTCCCTTCTCTACGCTTGCGAAACGTGGACCCCCCTAATGGAACATCTTCGCCGGTTAGAAACATTTAGGCTGGCCTGCCTACGATCCATCCTGGGTTGAACCAGACTGGATTGTGTGAGGAGCTCACAAATCCTTGAAAGATCTGGGCAGGGTCCCATCGGTGAGCTCCTCCGGCAGGCAAGGCTGTGATGGCTGGGTCATGTAGCCCGCATGCCCAGCCACCGCATGCCGAAACAGCTTTTGTTTGGCCGGATTGAGGGGGCTAAGCGGGCGCGGCACGGGCTAGAGAAGAGATGGAGTGATGTGGTACAGGAGAACGTGGAGCTGAGTGGACTTGCCGATGACTGGTACCAGCGGTGTCAAGATCGGCCTCTGTGGAGGAGGCTCGTGAAGGATGCTACTGGGCAGTTGGAGGCAGTCGCCCTCCAACAACAACGGAGGGCGGAGGAGCGACGCTCACAACAACGAGCGGAGCGCCGGGTGGCTAAAGCACAGCAGGTTGGCACAGTAGGGGGCACAGGTGGTGCATCAGCCAGTCATCTCAGTCAGTCGACCCGTGGCACCTGGGTCTGCCCCGTGACCTCCTGCCAGCGGGCGTTCGACACTTCATGTGGCCTCACGGTGCACATAGCCTGGCACAAGCGTCGTGGTGACGTCACCGCCACTTAGTGGCGAATGGCGGTTGTTGTTGTTGTTGTTGTGTCACTGTGTGTGTGTCACTGTGTGTGTCACTGTGTGTGTGTCACTGTGTGTGTGTGTCACTGTGTGTGTCACTGTGTGCGTGTGTGTTTCACTGTGTGTGTGTGTCTGTGTGTGTGTGTGTCACTGTGTGTGTGTCACTGTGTGTGTGTCACTGTGTGTGTCACTGTGTGTGTGTGTCTGTGTGTGTGTGTCACGTGTCACTGTGTGTGTCACTGTGTGTGTCACTGTGTGTGTCTGTGTGTCACTGTGTGTGTCACTGTGGTGTGGCAAAACAACCCCCTACCTCCTCGCGGTGCCGGACGGGCAACTCTGTCGTGGACAGTGCTGTGGGGAGATGGCCAATTCCGATTGGCCCTCTCCCCTCATGGTGTCTGTGTCCACCACAGCGGCTAAATGGGGGCTCTGGACGGGTGCGAGGGGCTGGTAACCCCTCCACTTTCAATTAATTACCACGAAACCACGAATTAAACTGAAATATGTAACTAATAAGCTTGTGCTGGAGGCCCCGGGGGGCCAGGCGTCTATGACGTCTCCTGGCCAAACCCCAATTGGCGGAGCCAGGAGATTGAATCTCTACCCTCGGGGCTACTCCAGAAACAACGAAAAGCCACTACGGGTGGCCACGTGGAATGTTCGAACGCTCACTGCAGAGGAGAGGCTGCCACTCCTCTGTCGGGAGCTGGACCGGTACCGCCTGGATCTATGCGGCATTCAGGAGGTCCGGTGGACCGGCTCTGGCTCCTGCCACCATGAGGGGTGGACAGTCCTCTACTCGGGGCAGCAGACTGCCAAACATCAGGGTGTGGGTCTTCTTTTGAACAAAAGAATGAAGGGGGCGTGGGAGCGTGGCGGTGAGGTGTGGGAAGCTGTAAGCCCCAGGCTACTTTGGGCTCGCCTTCCCATCAACCGGAGGCGAGGAATGGTGGTCGTGGTTACTTATGCCCCCACCGAAGATGAACATCCGTGGAGGGATGCAGGCAAGGCCGATGAGTCAGATGCCTTCTATGACCTCCTGTCACAGGTGCTGGCTAAAGTGGCCCCTCGGGATAGAGTCATCTTGTTGGGTGACTTCAATACCCGAGTTGGTCATGATGCTGGCACCTGGTCTGGAGTGATTGGAAGGCATGGGCCAGATCAGCTCAATAACAACGGTAGGAGGCTGCTAGATTTTTGTGCAGCCCATGGGCTTGTAATTACCAACACGCTGTTCCAGCATCGGCGCATCCACACAACATCATGGATGCATGCCGGGTCCAAGCAAGAACATCTGCTGGACTACATAGTGACGGACCAATGGATGCGAGCCCAATGTCCTTGACACCGGGACCTACCGTGGAGCTGATCTGCCCTCTGACCATCGACTAGTCATCTGTAAGATGCGCCTGCCATTCTTCCACTCCGGTGGTGGGTGTACACCCAGGACCCCATTCCAACATAAAGTGGCCTGGTCTCAGTTATCTGATGAAACTTGCAAGCGAGAATTTCATCATCGCTTGCGGCTGGGATTGGCATCGTCCCCGACTCCTCCTGATGTCGAGGGTAAATGGGTGAGGTTTAGGACTGTGACTCATGCAGCTGCAATGGCTGCTTTGGGTACGCGGTCCAGACCTCCCCAGAGACCCTGGCTGACAGAGGAGGTGTTCAGGATGGTTGAGAAAAAGCGACAGGCCCACTGTCATCGGCTACAGAATCCCACGTCAGAGAATGAGGAGGCTTACCGCAGCCTTCGCTCGGAGGTTCGGAGAGCCGTGAGGCGCTGCAAGGATGGGTGGTGGTCGCGGGTTGCTGAGGAGATGGAGTCTGCCTCAGTGGCCTGCAATCACAAATCTCTATTTAACTCCATCAAAAAAGTAAGCTGCAGCGCTACACCTATTACCATCATTAGGGGAATAAACGGTGATCCAATCTCCGACCCCCAGGAACAGGTTTACAGATTTGCTGAGCATTTTTGTGAGGTCGTGGGGGAGGGGAAATCCCTCAGCCAGGAAAACATCGTGGCACAAAGTGAGGATGACCCTGCTGAGGCTGCGGTGCCTCAAATATTGGAAGAAGTCACCCCCTGTGAGTGGCTGGCTGAGGTGCCATCTGTTGAGGAAGTACTGAAGGCGATCCGGAGTCTGAGACCAGGAAAGGCAGCGGGCAGAGATGATCTCCTAAGCGAAATGCTGAGGGAGGGTGGCGTTTGTGCACAGACTGCCCTATATGACATCATAACAACAGTCTGGACCACTGGACAGTTTCCACAGGATTGGAAGGATGCCCTGGTGGTCCCCCTCTTTAAGAAGGGGGACCGCACAGACTAACAACTACAGGGGCATCTCACTCCTCAGTGTTGCCGGGAAAGGTCCTGGCAAGGATTATTCAACATCGCCTTGCCAGGCACGCTGAGGAGAGGCTTGCGGAGCCCAAATGCGGTTTGAGGAAAGGGCGGTCCTGCACAGATGCCATATTTTCTGTCCGTCTGCTACAGCAGAGGTGTAGTGAATTCCAGCAAGACCTACATCTCTGCTTTATTGACCTGGTCAAGGCCTATGATACCATCAGTAGGCCTGGGCTCTGGGTTGTTCTTCGTGCTTTTGGAGTCCCTGACCCTCTGCTCACGATCATTAAGGACCTTCATGATGGTGAGCGGGCCCGGGTAAAACTACGTGGCCGGGAGTCAGAGCCATTCCCTGTACACCTTGGGGTGCGACAGCGATGTCCTCTGGCTCCCACATTTTTTAACATCTATTTTGACCACGTAGTTCGTGAAGCCTTCAATAGCTGTACCGGGGGACTCTCCATATGGTACAGATATAATGGGAGGCTAATCGATGCCCGGGTGCGGTCAAGGGATGGCTCCCTATTGCTCAACCACGTTATGTATGCTGATGATTTGGTAATAGCTGCTCAGTCAGAGGAGGAGTTGGAGACGCTGCTGCAGAGACTGGAGCGTGCCACTAAGAGGTGGGGCCTTACCATCAGCCCCACCAAAACTAAGCACCTGCCTGGGTATTTTGTACCATCAGACACTCCACCCCCACAACTCACAATCGGTGATGGGGCAGTTGTGGAGAGAGTGGAGAGTTTCCCATACCTGGGCAGTGTGCTTATGACCGGCTCCAGTTTAACAGCAGAGGTCTCACTCCGAATCAGTCGAGCGGCAATATCTTTTCATCAGTTGCGTAAAGCTGTGTGGAAGCTTCCCTGGTCTGTCGCTCCGCACTAAGCTTCAGGTCTTCTCGGCCACGGTCATTCCCTCCCTTCTCTACGCTTGCGAAACGTGGACCCCCCTAATGGAACATCTTCGCCAGTTAGAAACATTTAGGCTAGCCTGCCTACGATCCATCCTGGGTTTAACCAGACTGGATTGTGTGAGGAGCTCACAAATCCTTGAAAGATCTGGGCAGGGTCCCATCGGTGAGCTCCTCCGGCAGGCAAGGCTGCGTTGGCTGGGTCATGTAGCCCGCATGCCCAGCCACCGCATGCCGAAACAGCTTTTGTTCAGCCGGATCGAGGGGGCTAAACGGGCGCGGCACGGGCTAGAGAAGAGATGGAGTGATGTGGTACAGGAGGACGTGGAGCTGAGTGGACTTGCCGATGACTGGTACCAGCGGTGTCAAGATCGGCCTCTGTGGAGGAGGCTCGTGAAGGATGCTACTGGGCAGTTGGAGGCAGTCGCCCTCCAACAACAACGGAGGGCGGAGGAGCGATGCTCACAACAACGAGCGGAGCGCCGGGTGGCTAAAGCACAGCAGGTTGGCACAGTAGGGGGCACAGGTGGTGCATCAGCCAGTCATCTCAGTCAGTCGACCCGTGGCACCTGGGTCTGCCACGTGACCTCCTGCCAGCGGGCGTTCGACACTTCACGTGGCCTCAAGGTGCACATAGCCTGGCACAAGCGTCGTGGTGACGTCACCGCCACTTAGTGGCGAATGGCGGTTGTTGTTGTTGTTGTGTCACTGTGTGTGTGTGTCACTGTGTGTGTCACTGTGTGTGTGTCACTGTGTGTGTGTGTCACTGTGTGTGTCACTGTGTGCGTGTGTGTTTCACTGTGTGTGTGTCTGTGTGTGTGTGTCACTGTGTGTGTGTCACTGTGTGTGTCACTGTGTGTGTGTCACTGTGTGTGTGTCACTGTGTGTGTCTGTGTGTCACTGTGTGTGTCACTGTGTGTGTGTGTCACTGTGTGTGTCACTGTGGTGTGGCAAAACAACCCCCTACCTCCTCGCGGTGCCGGACAGGCAACTCTGTCGTGGATAGTGCTGTGGGGAGATGGCCAATTCCGATTGGCCCTCTCCCCTCATGGCGTCTGTGTCCACCACAGCGGCTAAATGGGGGCTCTGGACGGGTGCGAGGGGCTGGTAACCCCTCCACCTTCAATTAATTACCACGATACCACGAATTAAACTGAAATATGTAACTAATAAGCTTGTGCTGGAGGCCCCGGGGGGCCAGGCGTCTATGACGTCTCCTGGCCAAACCCCAATTGGCGGAGCCAGTAGATTGAATCTCTACCCTCGGGGCTCCTCCAGAAACAACGAAAATCCACTACGGGTGGCCACGTGGAATGTTCGAACGCTCACTGCAGAGGAGAGGCTGCCACTCATCTGTCGGGAGCTGCACCGGTACCGCCTGGATCTCTGTGGCATTCAGGAGGTCCGGTGGACCGGTTCTGGGTCCTGCCACCGTGAGGGGTGGACAGTCCTCTACTCGGGGCAGCAGACTGCCAAACAACAGGGTGTGGCTCTTCTTTTGAACAAAAGAATGAAGGGGGCGTGGGAGCGTGGCGGTGAGGTGTGGGAAGCTGTAAGCCCCAGGCTACTTTGGGCTCGCCTTCCCATCAACCGGAGGTGAGGAATGGTGGTCGTGGTTACTTATGCCCCCACCGAAGATGAACATCCGTGGAGGGATGCAGGCAAAGCCGATGAGTCAGATGCCTTCTATGACCTCCTGTCACAGGTGCTGGCTAAAGTGGCCCCTCGGGATAGAGTCATCATGTTGGGTGACTTCAATGCCCGAGTTGGTCATGATGCTGGCACCTGGTCTGGAGTGATTTGAGGGCATAGGCCAGATCAGCTCAATAACAACAGTAGGAGGCTGCTAGATTTTTGTGCAGCCCATGGGCTTGTAATTACCAACACGCTGTTCCGGCATTGGCGCATCCACACGACATCATGGATGCATGCCGGGTCCAAGCAAGAACATCTGCTGGACTACATAGTGACGGACCAATGGATGCGAGCCCAATGTCCTTGACACCAGGACCTACCGTGGAGCTGATCTGCCCTCTGACCATCGACTAGTCATCTGTAAGATGCGCCTGCCATTCTTCCACTCCGGTGGTGGGTGTACACCCAGGACCCCATTCCAACATAAAGTGGCCTGGTCTCAGTTATCTGATGAAAGTTGCAAGCGAGAATTTCATCATCGCTTGCGGCTGGGATTGGCATCGTCCCCGACTCCTCCTGATGTCGAGGGTAAATGGGTGAGGTTTAGGACTGTGACTCATGCAGCTGCAATGGCTGCTTTGGGTACGCGGTCCAGACCTCCCCAGAGACCCTGGCTGACAGAGGTGTTCAGGATGGTTGAGAAAAAGCGACAGGCCCACTGTCATCGGCTACAGAATCCCACGTCAGAGAATGAGGAGGCTTACCGCAGCCTTCGCTCGGAGGTTCGGAGAGCCGTGAGGCGCTGCAAGGATGGGTGGTGGTCGCGGGTTGCTGAGGAGATGGAGTCTGCCTCAGTGGCCTGCAATCACAAATCTCTATTTAACTCCATCAAAAAAGTAAGCTGCAGCGCTACACCTATTACCATCATTAGGGGAAAAAACGGTGATCCAATCTCCGACCCCCAGGAACAGGTTTACAGATTTGCTGAGCATGTTTGTGAGGTCGTGGGGGAGGGGAAATCCCTCAGCCAGGAAAACATCGTGGCACAAAGTGAGGATGACCCTGCTGAGGCTGCGGTGCCTCAAATATTGGAAGAAGTCACCCCCTGTGAGTGGCTGGCTGAGGTGCCATCTGTTGAGGAAGTACTGAAGGCGATCCGGAGTCTGAGACCAGGAAAGGCAGCGGGCAGAGATGATCTCCTAAGCGAAATGCTGAGGGAGGGTGGCGTTTGTGCACAGACTGCCCTATATGACATCATAACAACAGTCTGGACCACTGGACAGTTTCCACAGGATTGGAAGGATGCCCTGGTGGTCCCCCTGTTTAAGAAGGGGGACCGCACAGACTAACAACTACAGGGGCATCTCACTCCTCAGTGTTGCCGGGAAAGGTCCTGGCAAGGATTATTCAACATCGCCTTGCCAGGCACGCTGAGGAGAGGCTTGCGGAGCCCAAATGCGGTTTCAGGAAAGGGCAGTCCTGCACAGATGCCATATTTTCTGTCCGTCTGCTACAGCAGAGGTGTAGTGAATTCCAGCAAGACCTACATCTCTGCTTTATTGACCTGGTCAAGGCCTATGATACCATCAGTAGGCCTGGGCTCTGGGTTGTTCTTCGTGCTTTTGGAGTCCCTGACCCTCTGCTCACGATCATTAAGGACCTTCATGATGGTGAGCGGGCCCGGGTAAAACTACGTGGCTGGGAGTCAGAGCCATTCCCTGTACACCTTGGGGTGCGACAGGGATGTCCTCTGGCTCCCACATTTTTTAACATCTATTTTGACCACGTAGTTCGTGAAGCCTTCAATAGCTGTACCGTGGGACTCTCCATATGGTACAGATATAATGGGAGGCTAATCGATGCCCGGGTGCGGTCAAGGGATGGCTCCCTATTGCTCAACCACGTTATGTATGCTGATGATTTGGTAATAGCTGCTCAGTCAGAGGAGGAGTTGGAGACGCTGCTGCAGAGACTGGAGCGTGCCACTAAGAGGTGGGGCCTTACCATCAGCCCCACCAAAACTAAGCACCTGCCTGGGTATTTTGTACCATCAGACACTCCACCCCCACAACTCACAATCGGTGATGGGGCAGTTGTGGAGAGAGTGGAGAGTTTCCCATACCTGGGCAGTGTGCTTATGACCGGCTCCAGTTTAACAGCAGAGGTCCCACTCCGAATCAGTCGAGCGGCAATATCTTTTCATCAGTTGCGTAAAGCTGTGTGGAAGCTTCCCTGGTCTGTCGCTCCGCACTAAGCTTCAGGTCTTCTCGGCCACGGTCATTCCCTCCCTTCTCTACGCTTGCGAAACGTGGACCCCCCTAATGGAACATCTTCGCCAGTTAGAAACATTTAGGCTAGCCTGCCTACGATCCATCCTGGGTTTAACCAGACTGGATTGTGTGAGGAGCTCACAAATCCTTGAAAGATCTGGGCAGGGTCCCATCGGTGAGCTCCTCCGGCAGGCAAGGCTGCGTTGGCTGGGTCATGTAGCCCGCATGCCCAGCCACCGCATGCCGAAACAGCTTTTGTTCAGCCGGATCGAGGGGGCTAAACGGGCGCGGCACGGGCTAGAGAAGAGATGGAGTGACGTGGTACAGGAGTATGTGGAGCTGAGTGGACTTGCCGATGACTGGTACCAGCGGTGTCAAGATCGGCCTCTGTGGAGGAGGCTCGTGAAGGACGCTACTGGGCAGTTGGAGGTAGTCGCCCTCCAACAACAACGGAGGGCGGAGGAGCGACGCTCAGAACAACGAGCGGAACGCCGGGTGGCTAAAGCACAGCAGGTTGGCACTGTAGGGGGCACAGGTGGTGCATCAGCCAGTCATCTCAGTCAGTCGACCCGTGGCATCTGGGTCTGCCCCGTGACCTCCTGCCAGCGGGCGTTCGACACTTCACGTGGCCTCAAGGTGCACATAGCCTGGCACAAGCGTCGTGGTGACGTCACCGCCACTTAGTGGCTAATGGCGGTTGTTGTTGTTGTTACTGTGTGTGTGTGTGTGTAGGTGTGTCACTGTGTGTGTGTGTGTGTCACTGTGTGTGTGTGTAGGTGTGTCACTGTGTGTGTGTGTGTGTCACTGTGTGTCACTGTGTGTGTGTCACTGTGTGTGTGTGTGTCACTGTGTGTGTGTGTCACTGTGTGTATGTGTGTGTGTGTATTTGTGTGTCACTGTGTAGGTGTGTCACTGTGTATGTGTGTCACTGTGTGTGTATGTGTGTCACTGTGTGTGTGTATGTGTGTCACTGTGTGTGTGTGTGTGTCACTGTGTGTGTGTGTGTCACTGTGTGTGTGTGTCGCTGTGTGTGTGTGTGTCACTGTGTGTGTGTCACTGTGTGTGTGTGTGTCACTGTGTGTGTGTGTGTAGGTGTGTCACTGTGTGTGTCACTGTGTGTGTGTCACTGTGTGTGTGTGTCACTGTGTGTGTGTCACTGTGTGTGTCACTGTGTGTGTGTCACTGTGTGTGTGTCACTGTGTGTGTCACTGTGTGTGTATGTGTGTTACTGTGTGTGTCACTGTGTGTGTATGTGTGTTACTGTGTGTGTGTGTCACTGTGTGTGTGTGTCAATGTGTCTGTGTGTGTGTGTCACTGTGTGTGTGTGTATGTGTGTCACTGTGTGTGTGTGTGTGTCACTGTGTGTGTGTCACTGTGTGTGTGTGTGTGTCACTGTGTGTGTGTGTGTGTGTGTCACTGTGTGTGTGTCACTGTGTGTGTGTGTGTCACTGTGTGTGTGTCACTGTATGTGTGTCACTGTGTGTATGTGTGTATGTGTGTCACTGTGTGTGTGTGTCACTGTATGTGTGTAGGTGTGTCACTGTGTGTGTCACTGTGTGTGTGTGTGTAGGTGTGTCACTGTGTGTGTGTGTTACTGTGTGTGTGTCACTGTGTGTGTGTGTGTGTCACTGTGTGTGTCACTGTGTGTGTGTGTCACTGTGTGTGTGTGTGTCACTGTGTGTGTGTGTGTCACTGTGTGTGTGTGTGTCACTGTGTGTGTCACTGTGTGTGTGTGTGTAGGTGTGTCACTGTGTGTGTGTGTGTCACTGTGTGTGTGTCACTGTGTGTGTGTGTGTCACTGTGTGTGTGTGTGTCACTGTGTGTGTGTGTCACTGTGTGTGTCACTGTGTGTGTGTCACTGTGTGTGTGTGTGTGTCACTGTGTGTGTGTGTGTAGGTGTGTCACATGGTGCGATCCTGCATGATGTCTGCACTGCATCTCTCCACCCCGCTGGCGGTGAGGCTGAGCGCCGGGCCCAGCTGGGGTCAGCTGACGGAGCTGACGGAGCCGACGGAGCCGACGGAGCCGACGGAGCCGACGGAGCTGACGGAGGCTCGCCCCTCCACGTCGTGAGCCCTCACGGGTGTCTGTGGGCATCTGTGAGTGTGTGTGTAGGGTGGTGTGTGTGTAGTGTGTGTAGTGTGTGTGTGTGTATGAGTGTGGTCCGGCAAAACAACCCCCTACCTCCTCGCGGTGCCGGACGGGCAACTCTGTCGTGGACAGCGCTGTGGGGGGAGATCCAATTTTGATTGGCTCCTCCCCTCATGGCATATGTGTCCACCACAGGGGCTAAACGGGGGCTCTGGACGGGTGCGAGGGGCTGGTAACCCCTCCACCTTCAATTAATTACCACTAAACCACGAGCTAAACTGAAATATGTAACAACTAAGCTTGTGCCGGAGGCCCCGGGGGGCCAGGCGTCTATGACGTCTCCTGGCCAAACCCCAATTGGCGGAGCCAGGAGATTGAATCTCTACCCTCGGGGCTCCTCCAGAAACAACGAAAAGCCACTACGGGTGGCCACGTGGAATGTTCGAACGCTCACTGCAGAGGAGAGGCTGCCACTCCTCTGTCGGGAGCTGGACCGGTACCGCCTGGATCTATGCGGCATTCAGGAGGTCCGGTGGACCGGCTCTGGCTCCTGCCACCATGAGGGGTGGACAGTCCTCTACTCGGGGCAGCAGACTGCCAAACAACAGGGTGTGGGTCTTCTTTTGAACAAAAGAATGAAGGGGGCGTGGGAGCGTGGCGGTGAGGTGTGGGAACCTGTAAGCCCCAGGCTACTTTGGGCTCGCCTTCCCATCAACCGGAGGCGAGGAATGGTGGTCGTGGTTACTTATGCCCCCACCGAAGATGAACATCCGTGGAGGGATGCAGGCAAAGCCGATGAGTCAGATGCCTTCTATGACCTCCTGTCACAGGTGCTGGCTAAAGTGGCCCCTCGGGATAGAGTCATCATGTTGGGTGACTTCAATGCCCGAGTTGGTCATGATACTGGCACCTGGTCTGGAGTGATTGGAGGGCATGCGCCAGATCAGCTCAATAACAACGGTAGGAGGCTGCTAGATTTTTGTGCAGCCCATGGGCTTGTAATTACCAACACGCTGTTCCGGCATCGGCGCATCCACACAACATCATGGATGCATGCCGGGTCCAAGCAAGAACATCTGCTGGACTACATAGTGACGGACCAGCGAATGCGAGCCCATGTCCTTGACACCAGGACCTACCGTGGAGCTGATCTGCCCTCTGACCATCGACTAGTCATCTGTAAGATGCGCCTGCCATTCTTCCACTCCGGTGGTGGGTGTACACCCAGGACCCCATTCCAACCTAAAGTGGCCTGGTCTCAGTTATCTGATGAAAGTTGCAAGCGAGAATTTCATCATTGCTTGCGGCTGGGGTTGGCATCGGCCCCCACTCCTCCTGATGTCGAGGGTAAATGGGCGAGGTTTAGGACTGTGACTCATGCAGCTGCAATGGTTGCTTTGGGTACGCGGTCCAGACCTCCCCAGAGACCCTGGCTGACAGAGGAGGTGTTCAGGCTGGCTGAGTTAAGCGACAGGCCCACTGTCATCGGCTACAGCATCCCACGTCGGAGAATGAGGAGGCTTACCGCAGCCTTCGCTCGGAGGTTCGTAGAGCCGTGAGGCGCTGCAAGGATGGGTGGTGGTCGCGGGTTGCTGAGGAGATGGAGTCTGCCTCAGTTGCCCGCGATCACAAATCTTTATTTAACTCCATCAAAAAAGTAACCTGCAGCACCACACCTAATACCATCATTAGTGGAAAGAACGGTGATCAAATCTGCGATCCCCAGGAACAGGTTTGCAGATTTGCTGAGCATTTCTGTGAGGTCCTGGGGGAGGGGAAATCCCTCAGCCTGGAAAACTTCGTGGCACAAAGTGGGGATGACCCTGCTGAGGCTGCGGTGCCTCAAATATTGGAGGATGACGTCACCCCCTAATAGCACTTGCCCTAACAATGTTCAGGCTATACGGTGAATCTTCATCTTTGTGTGTCTCTGTGTCTGTTTGTCTCTGTGTGTCTGTGTGTGTCTGTGTGTGTGTGTGTCTCTGTGTGTGTCTCTGTGTGTGTGTCTCTGTGTCTGTCTCTGTGTGTGTCTATGTATGTGTGTCTGTGTGTGTGTCTCTGTGTGTGTGTATGTGTGTCTGTGTGTCTCTGTGTGTGTGTGTGTCTGTGTGTGTGTGTGTCTCTGTGTGTGTCTCTGTGTGTGTGTGTCTGTGTGTGTGTCTGTGTGTGTGTCTGTGTGTCTGTGTGTCTTTGTGTCTGTGTGTCTGTGTGTATGTGTGTCTCTGTGTCTGTGTGTAGGGAGCGGCGGTGCAGCGGTTAGCGCACAGCACTGCGAGCGCGGCGACCCGGGTTCGATCCCCGCTCACGGCCAACACCACCGGTGACGATTATCCCCACCGGTCCCGGGCCTCCCCTAGGTCGACTCAGCCTCAAATGAGTTACCTGGTGTAGCGGCGTGCAGTGAACACAATGCCTCGCTAACAGCACTTGCCCCAACAGTCTGTTAAGGCTATCCGGGAGACCTTTGTATTTGTGTGTGTGTGCGTGCATTTGGAGTATTTGCTGCCGTGAATGTGACGATCTACGTAAGCAGCTCACCTTGCCAACAATAAAGTTTTCGGGTGCTTTTTTTTTTCAACATCGTCACCATCGTGCCTTTATTTTATTTGATTTTTTAAAACTTTTTTTTACTTTCCTACAGTTTCCCCACCCCTGTCTGGGGTCCAGCGTCGAAACCGCCGCCGCCTGTGTACCAGGCGAGGTAACCAACACCTCCCAGCCCCTCCGGCACGCACACACACGCACACACACACACGCACACACACGCACGCACAGGCACACACACGCACAGGCACACACGCACAGGCACACGTGCACCGCACCACGTGAACGAACGTTGCCCTCCTGATTGAACAAAGAAAAAAAAATAATAGATCAGCAACCTGAGCCTCTGCTCACGCTCATGAAGGACCTTCGTTGTGGTGAGCGGGCCCGGGTAAAACTACGCGGCCGGGAGTCGGAGCCATTCCCTGTGCACCTTGGGGTGCGACAGGGATGTCCTCCGGCTCCCACATTATTTAACATCTATTTTGTCCACGTAGTTCGTGAAGCCTTCAATAGCTGTACCGGGGGAATCTCCATCTGGTACAGATATAATGGGAGGCTGATCGACGCCCGGGTGCGGTCAAGGGATGGCTCCCTATTGGTCAACCACGTTACGTATGCCGATGATTTGGTAATAGCTGCTCAGTCAGAGGAGGAGTTGGAGACGCTGCTGCTGAGACTGGAGCGTGCCACTAAGAGGTGGGGCCTTACCATCAGCCCCAGCAAAACTAAGCACCTGCCTGGGTATTTTGTACCATCGGACACTCCACCCCACACAACTGCCCCATCACATCACACCTCGGGGTGCGACAGGGATGTCCTCTGGCTCCCACATTATTTAACATCTATTTTGACCACGTAGTTCCGTGAAGCCTTCAATAGCTGTACCGGGGGAATCTCCATCTGGTACAGATATAATGGGAGGCTGATCGATGCCCGGGTGCAGTCAAGGGATGGCTCCCTATTGGTCAACCACGTTATGTATGCCGATGATTTGGTAATAGCTGCTCAGTCAGAGGAGGAGTTGGAGACGCTGCTGCTGAGACTGGAGCGTGCCACCTAAGAGGTGGGGGCCTTACCATCAGCCCCACCAAAACTAAGCACCTGCCTGGGTATTTTGTACCATCGGACACTCCACCCCACACAACTGCCCCATCACATCACACCTCGGGGTGCGACAGGGATGTCCTCTGGCTCCCACATTATTTAACATCTATTTTGACCACGTAGTTCCGTGAAGCCTTCAATTGCTGTACCGGGGGAATCTCCATATGGTACAGATATAATGGGAGGCTGATCGACGCCCGGGTGCGGTCAAGGGATGGCTCCCTATTGGTCAACCACGTTACGTATGCCGATGATTTGGTAATAGCTGCTCAGTCGGAGGAGTTGGAGACGCTGCTGCTGAGACTGGAGCGTGCCACTAAGAGGTAGGGGGCCTTACCATCAGCCCCACCGAAACTAAGCACCTGCCTGGGCATTTTGTACCATTGGACACTCCACCCCACACAACTGCCCCATCACATCACACCTCGGGGTGCGACAGGGATGTCCTCTGGCTCCCACATTATTTAACATCTATTTTGACCACGTAGTTCGTGAAGCCTTCAATAGCTGTACCGGGGGAATCTCCATATGGTACAGATATAATGGGAGGATAATCGATGCCCGGGTGCGGTCAAGGGATGGCTCCCTATTGCTCAACCACGTTACGTATGCCGATGATTTGGTAATAGCCGCTCAGTCAGAGGAGGAGTTGGAGACGCTGCTGCTGAGACTGGAGCGTGCCACTAAGAGAATGGGGCCTTACCATCAGCCCCAGCAAAACTAAGCACCTGCCTGGGTATTTTGTACCAGCGGACACTCCACCCCCACAGCAAGTGTGTGTACCACGCGCGTGTCAATCGGAGGTAACCGGGGGTGTAAGGGCGACACGCTACATGCGTGTGCGTGGGGTATGTTGGGGCCACTTTGCCATCGCCGTGCCGTAGCCACTTTGTGCGCTCGGTCGTCAAATGGCGTTGGCTGCGAGCGGGAATCAAACTCGGGCCTCCGGGCTCATAGCGCTCACCGCTAGACCACCGCTCCACGCAGACGCACAGGCGCACAGACACACAGACGCACAGACAGAGACACAGGCACACACACAGACACACAGACGCACAGACACACACACAGAGACACAGAAACACAGACACACACACAGACGCACAGACACACACACAGACGCACAGATGCACACACAGACAGACGCACAGAGACAGAGACACACAGACACACAGAAACACAGACACACAGACAGACACACAGGCACACAGACGCACACACAGAGACACAGACACACACACAGAGACACAGACACACAAACATACATGCAGACACAGCCACGCAGAGACAGACACACACAGACACACAGACGCACAGACACACACACAGAGACACAGACACACACACAGAGACAGACACACACAGAGACACAGACGCACAGACACATACACAGAGACACAGACGCACAGGGACACACAAACATACATACAGACACACAGAGAAACACAGACACACACAGACACACACAGAGACACAGACGCACAGACACACACACAGAGACACAGACACACACAGAGACAGACGCACACACAGAGACACACAAACATACATACAGACACACAGAGAAACACAAACACACAGACACACACAGACACACACAGAGACACAGACGCACACACACACACACACAGAGACTCAGACGCACACACAGACACACAGAGACACAGACACACAGACACACAGAGACACAGACACACAGACGCACAGACACACAGACACAGAGACACAGACACACACACACAGACACACACAGAGACACAGACGCACAGACACAACAACAACCGCCATTCGCCACTAAGTGGCGGTGACGTCACCACGACGCTTGTGCCAGGCTATGTGCACCCTGAGGCCACGTGAAGTGTCGAACGCCCGCTGGCAGGAGGTCACGGGGCAGACCCAGGTGCCACGGGTCGACTGACTGAGATGACTGGCTGATGCACCACCTGTGCCCCCTACTGTGCCAACCTGCTTTGCTTTAGCCACCCGGCGCTCCGCTCGTTGTGAGCGTCGCTTCTCCGCCCTCCGTTGTTGTTGGAGGGCGACTGCCTCCAACTGCCCAGTAGCGTCCTTCACGAGCCTCCTCCACAAAGGCCGATCTTGACACCGCTGGTACCGGTCATTGGCAAGTCCACTCAGCTCCACGTCCTCCTGTACCACGTCACTCCATCTCTTCTCTAGCCCATGCCACGCCCGTTTAGCCCCCTCTATCCGGCAGAACAAAAGCTGTTTAGGCTTGCGGTGATTGGGCATGCGGGCCACATGACCCAGCCAACGCAGCCTTGCCTGCCGGAGGAGCTCACCAATTAAACTTTGCCCAGATCTTTCAAGGATTTGTGAGCTCCTCACACAATCCAGCCTGGTTGAACCCAGGATGGATCGTAGGCAGGCAAGCCTAAATGTTTCTACCTGGCAAAGATATTCCATTATGGCCGTCCATGTTTCGCAAGCGTAGAGAAGGGAGGGAATGACCGTGGCCGAGAAGACCTGAAGCTTAGTGTGGAGCGACAGACCAGGTAGCTTCCACACAGCGTTACGCAACCAATGAAAAGATATTGCCGGTCGACTGATTGGGAGTGAGACCTCTGCTGTCCAACCGGAGCCGGCCATGAGCACACTGCCCAGGTATGGGAAACTCTCCACTCTCTCCACAACTGCCCCATCATCGATTGAGAGTTGTGGGGGTGGAGTGTCCGATGGTACAAAATACCCAGGCAGGTGCTTAGTTTTGGTGGGGCTGATGGTAAGGCCCCATCTCTTAGTGGCATGCTCCAGTCTCAGCAGCATCGTCTCCAACTCCTCTGAGTGAGCAGCAATTACCAAATCATCAGCATACATAACGTGGTTGAGCAATAAGGAACCATCCCTTTACCACACCCGGGCATCGATTAGGCTCCCATTGTATCTGTACAAGATGGAAATTTCTCCAGTGCAGCCATCGAAGGCTTCATGAATTACGTGGTCAAAATAGATGTTAAATAATGTGGGAGCCAGAGGACATCCCTGTCGCACCCCAAAATGAACAGGGAATGGCTCCGACACCCGCCCACGTAGTTTTACCCGGGCCTGCTCACCATCATGAAGGCCCTTAATGATCATGAGCAGATGGTCAGGGACTCCGAAAGCACAACCCAGAGCCCAGGCCTACTGATGGTATCATAGGCCTTGACCAAGTAAATAAAGCAGAGATGTAGGTCTTATTGGAATTCCCTACACCTCTGCTGTAGCAAACGGACAGAAAATATGGCATCTGTGCAGGACCGCCCTTTCCTGAAACCGCATTGGGGCTCCGCAAGCCTCTCCTCAGCGTACCTAGCAAGGCGATATTGAATAATCATTGCCAGGACCTTTCCCGGCACACTGAGGAGTGAGATGCCCCTGTAGTTAGTCTGTGCGGTCCCCCTTCTTAAAGAGGGGGACCACCAGGGCATCCTTCCAATCCTGCAGAACCCATCCAGTGGTCCAGACTGTTGTTATGATGTCATATAGGGCAGTCTATGCACAAACGCCACCCTCAGCATTTCGCTTGGGAGATCATCTCTGCCCGGTGCCTTTACTGGTCTGGGACTCTGGATCGCCTTCAGTACTTCCTCAACAGATGGCACCTCAGCCAGCCACTCACAGGGGGTGACTTCTTCTTCCAATACTTGAGGCACTGCAGCCTCAGCAGGGTCATCCCCACTTTGTGCCACGATGTTTTCCAGGCTGAGGGATTTCCCCTCCCCCAGGACCTCACAGAAATGCTCAACAAATCTGCAAACCTATTCCTGGGGGTCAGAGATTGGATCACCGTTTTTTCCCCTAATGATGGTAATA
>NC_133739.1:15000-50000 GCF_048934315.1 Petromyzon marinus | reverse complement strand
TGAGACCCACAGACTCAACACTAAGACCCACAGACTACTCACACTGAGACCCATAGACTCAACACTGAGACCCACAGACTCAACACTGAGACCTATAGACTACTCACACAGAGACCCATAGACAACTCACACTGAGCCCCATAGACTCAGCACTGAGACCCATAGACTCAACACTGCACCATAGACTCAGCACTGCCCCATAGACTCAGCACTGAGACCCACAGACTCAACACTGCCCCATAGACTCAGCACTGAGACCCATAGATTACTCACACTGAGACCCATAGACTCAGCACTGAGACCCACAGACTCACACTGAGACCCATAGACTCAGCACTGAGACCCATAGAATACTCACACTGAGACCCATAGACTCACACTGAGACCCATAGAATACTCACACTGAGACCCATAGACTCACACTGAGACCCATAGGCTCAGCACTGAGAGCCATAGACTCAGCATTCAGACCCATAGACTACTCACACTGAGACCCATAGACTCAGCACTGAGACCCATAGACTACTCACACAGAGACCCACAGACTACTCACACTGAGACCCATAGACTCAGCACTGAGACCCACAGACTCAGCAATGAGACCCATAGACTACTCACACTGAGACCCAAAGACTCAGCATTCAGACCCATAGACTACTCACACTGAGACCCACAGACTCAGCACTGAGACCCATAGACTCAGCACTGCACCATAGACTCAACACTGCACCATAGACTCAACACTGAGACCCACAGACTCAACACTGCCCCATAGACTCAGCACTGCACCATAGACTCAGCACTGAGACTCATAGACTCAACACTGCACCATAGACTCAGCACTGCCCCATAGACTCAGCACTGAGACCCATAGACTCAGCACTGAGACCCACAGACTCACACTGAGACCCATAGACTCAGCACTGAGACCCATAGAATACTCACACTGAGACCCATAGACTCACACTGAGACCCATAGAATACTCACACTGAGACCCATAGACTCACACTGAGACCCATAGGCTCAGCACTGAGAGCCATAGACTCAGCATTCAGACCCATAGACTACTCACACTGAGACCCATAGACTACTCACACAGAGACCCACAGACTACTCACACTGAGACCCATAGACTCAGCACTGAGACCCACAGACTCAGCACTGAGACCCATAGACTACTCACACTGAGACCCAAAGACTCAGCATTCAGACCCATAGACTACTCACACTGAGACCCACAGACTCAGCACTGAGACCCATAGACTCAGCACTGCACCATAGACTCAACACTGCACCATAGACTCAACACTGAGACCCACAGACTCAACACTGCCCCATAGACTCAGCACTGCACCATAGACTCAGCACTGAGACTCATAGACTCAACACTGCACCATAGACTCAGCACTGCCCCATAGACTCAGCACTGAGACCCACAGACTCAGCACTGAGACCCATAGACTACTCACACTGAGACCCATAGACTCAACACTGAGACCCATAGACTCAGCACTGAGACCCACAGACTCAGCACTGAGACCCATAGACTACTCACACTGAGACCCATAGACTCAACACTGAGACCCATAGACTCAGCACTGAGACCCACAGACTCAGCACTGAGACCCATAGACTACTCACACTGAGACTCATAGACTACTCACACTGAGACCCATAGACTCTGCACCCCATAGACTCAGCACTGTGACCCATAGACTCACACTGAGACCCACAGACTCAGCACTAAGACCCATAGACTCAGGACTGAGACCCACAGACTCAGCACTGAGACCCACAGACTCAGCACTGAGACCCATAGACTACTCACACTGAGACCCAAAGACTCAGCATTCAGACCCATAGACTACTCACACTGAGACCCAAAGACTCAGCATTCAGACCCATAGACTACTCACACTGAGACCCATAGACTCAGCACTGAGACCCATAGACTCAGCACTGCACCATAGACTCAACACTGCACCATAGACTCAGCACTGAGACCCATAGACTCAGCACTGCACCATAGACTCAGCACTGCACCATAGACTCAACACTGCACCATAGACTCAGCACTGCACCATAGACTCAACACTGCACCATAGACTCAACACTGAGACCCACAGACTCACACTGAGACCCATAGACTCAGCACTGAGACCCATAGACTCAGCACTGAGACCCACAGACTACTCACACTGAGACCCATAGACTTAACACTGCCCCATAGACTCAACACTGAGACCCTTAGACTCAGCACTGAGACCCATAGACTCAACACTGACACCCATAGACTCAGCACTGAGACCCACAGACTCAGCATTCAGACCCATAGACTACTCACACTGAGACCCATAGACTACTCACACTGAGACTCAAACTCACACTGAGACCCATAGACTACTCACACTGAGACTCATAGACTACTCACACTGAGACCCATAGACTCAGCACTGCACCATAGACTCAACACTGCACCATAGACTCAGCACTGCACCATAGACTCAGCACTGCCCATAGACTCAACACTGAGACCCAGAGACTCACACTGAGACCCACAGACTCAGCACTGAGACCCATAGACTCAGCACTGAGACCCACAGACTCAGCACTGCCCCATAGACCCAACACTGAGACCCACAGACTACTCACACAGAGACCCATAGACTCAGCACTGAGACCCACAGACTCAGCACTGCCCCATAGACTCAGCACTGAGCTCCATAGACTCAGCACTGCCCCACAGACTACTCACACTGAGACCCATAGACTCAACACTGAGACCCATAGACTAAGCAGTGCACCATAGACTCAGCACTGAGACCCATAGACCCAGCACTGCCCCATAGACTCAGCACTGCACCATAGACTCAGCACTGAGACCCATAGATTACTCACACTGGGACCCTTAGACTCAGCACTGAGACCCTTAGACTTAGCACTGAGACCCACAGACTCAGCACTAAGACCCATAGATTACTCACACTGGGACCCACAGACTCAGCACTGCCCCATAGACTCAGCACTGAGACCCATAGACTCAGCACTGCCCCATAGACCTAACACTGAGACCCACAGACTACTCACACAGAGACCCACAGACTCAGCACTGAGACCCACAGACTACTCACACAGAGACCCATAGACTCAGCACTATAACCCACAGACTACTCACACAGAGACCCACAAACTCAGCACTGAGACCCACAGACTACTCACACAGAGACCCACAGACTACTCACACAGAGACCCACGGACTCAGCACTGAGACCCACAGACTACTCACACAGAGACCCACAGACTCAGCACTGAGACCCACAGACTACTCACACAGAGACCCACAGACTCAGCACTTAGACCCACATACTACTCACACAGAGACCCACAGACTCGGCATTGAGACTCACAGACTACTCACACAGAGACCCACAGACTCAGCACTGAGACCCACAGACTACTCACACAGAGACCCACAGACTCAGCACTTAGACCCACAGACTCCTCACACAGAGACCCACAGACTCAGCACTGAGACCCACAGACTACTCACACAGAGACCCATAGACTCAGCACTGAGACCCACAGACTACTCACACAGATACCCACAGACTCAGCACTATGACCCACAGACTACTCACACAGAGACCCATAGACTCAGCACTGAGACCCACAGACTACTCACACAGAGACCCACAGACTCAGCACTTAGACCCACAGACTCCTCACACAGAGACCCACAGACTCAGCACTGAGACCCACAGACTCCTCACACAGAGACCCACAGACTCAGCACTGAGACCCACAGACTACTCGCACAGAGACCCATAGACTCACGTCATTCTCCTGTAGAGATGCGTCTTGGTTGGATGCCCGCCGATTGCCTGCTCAGACAAACGAGCGAACACGGCGGTGAACGGGAGTCCCACTCCAACGCAGCAAAAAAAACAGCTCCCAAATCACACGCAGAGACCCATAGACTACTCATAGAGACCCATAGACTACTCACACAGAGACCCATAGACTACTCTCATAGAGACCCATAGACTCATCACACAGAGACTCACACAGAGACCCATAGACTACTCACACAGAGACTCACACAGAGACCCATAGACTACTCATAGAGACCCATAGACTCATCACACAGAGACCCATAGACTACTCACACAGAGACCCATAGACTACTCACACAGAGACTCACACAGAGACCCACAGACTACTCATAGAGACCCATAGACTACTCATAGAGACCCATAGACTACTCATAGAGACCCATAGACTACTCACACAGAGACCCATAGACTACTCACACAGAGACCCATAGACTCCTCCCACAGAGACCCATAGACTCATCACACAGAGACTCACACAGAGACCCATTGACTCATCACACAGAGACCCATAGACTACTCATAGAGACCCATTGACTCATCACACAGAGACCCATAGACTACTCACACAGAGACCCATAGACTACTCACACAGAGACTCACACAGAGACCCACAGACTACTCACACAGAGACCCACAGACTACTCACACAGAGACTCACACAGAGACCCATAGACTACTCATAGAGACCCATAGACTCATCACACAGAGACCCATAGACTACTCACACAGAGACCCATAGACTACTCACATAAAGACCCATAGACTACTCACACAGAGACCCATAGACTACTCACACAGAGACCCATAGACTACTCACACAGAGACCCACAGACTACTCACGTAGAGACCCATAGACTACTCATAGAGACCCATAGACTACTCACATAAAGACCCACAGACTACTCACACAGAGACCCATAGACTACTCACACAGAGACCCATAGACTACTCACACAGAGACCCATAGACTACTCACACAGAGACCCACAGACTACTCATAGAGACCCATAGACTCATCACACAGAGACCCATAGACTACTCATAGAGACCCATAGACTCATCACACAGAGACCCATAGACTACTCACACAGAGACCCATAGACTCATCACACAGAGACCCATAGACTACTCACACAGAGACCCATAGACTACTCACACAGAGACCCATAGACTACTCATAGAGACCCATTGACTCATCACACAGAGACCCATAGACTACTCACACAGAGACCCATAGACTACTCACACAGAGACCCATAGACTACTCACACAGAGACCCATAGACTACTCACACAGAGACCCACAGACTACTCACACAGAGACCCATAGACTACTCACACAGAGACCCATAGACTACTCTCACAGAGACCCATAGACTACTCACACAGAGACCCATAGACTACTCACACAGAGACCCATAGACTACTCATAGAGACCCATAGACTCATCACACAGAGACCCATAGACTACTCACACAGAGACCCATAGACTACTCACACAGAGACCCATAGACTACTCATAGAGACCCATTGACTCATCACACAGAGACCCATAGACTACTCACACAGAGACCCATAGACTACTCACACAGAGACCCATAGACTACTCACACAGAGACCCATAGACTACTCACACAGAGACCCACAGACTACTCACACAGAGACCCATAGACTACTCACACAGAGACCCATAGACTACTCTCACAGAGACCCATAGACTACTCACACAGAGACCCATAGACTACTCACACAGAGACCCATAGACTACTCACACAGAGACCCATAGACTACTCATAGAGACCCATAGACTACTCACACAGAGACCCATAGACTACTCACACAGAGACCCATAGACTACTCACACAGAGACCCATAGACTACTCACACAGAGACCCACAGACTACTCACACAGAGACCCATAGACTACTCACACAGAGACCCATAGACTACTCACACAGAGACCCATAGACTACTCACACAGAGACCCATAGACTCCTCCCACAGAGACCCATAGACTACTCACACAGAGACCCATAGACTACTCACACAGAGACTCACACAGAGACCCATAGACTACTCATAGAGACCCATAGACTACTCACACAGAGACCCATAGACTACTCACACAGAGACCCATAGACTCCTCCCACAGAGACCCATAGACTACTCACACAGAGACCCATAGACTACTCACACAGAGACTCACACAGAGACCCATAGACTACTCATAGAGACCCATAGACTACTCACACAGAGACCCATAGACTACTCACACAGAGACCCATAGACTACTCACGCAGAGACCAATAGACTACTCACGCAGAGACCCATAGACTACTCATAGAGACCCATTGACTCATCACACAGAGACCCATAGACTACTCTCATAGAGACCCATAGACTCATCACACAGAGACCCATAGACTACTCACACAGAGACCCATAGACTACTCACACAGAGACTCACACAGAGACCCATAGACTACTCATAGAGACCCATAGACTACTCACACAGAGACCCATAGACTACTCACACAGAGACTCACACAGAGACCCACAGACTACTCACACAGAGACCCACAGACTACTCACACAGAGACTCACACAGAGACCCATAGACTACTCATAGAGACCCATAGACTACTCATAGAGACCCATTGACTCATCACACAGAGACCCATAGACTACTCTCATAGAGACCCATAGACTACTCACACAGAGACCCATAGACTACTCATAGAGACCCATAGACTACTCATAGAGACCCATTGACTCATCACACAGAGACCCATAGACTACTCTCATAGAGACCCATAGACTACTCACACAGAGACCCATAGACTACTCACACAGAGACCCATAGACTACTCACACAGAGACCCATAGACTACTCACACAGAGACCCATAGACTACTCACACAGAGACCCATAGACTACTCACACAGAGACCCATAGACTACTCACACAGAGACCCATAGACTACTCACATAAAGACCCATAGACTACTCACACAGAGACCCATAGACTACTCACACAGAGACCCATAGACTACTCACACAGAGACCCACAGACTACTCACGTAGAGACCCATAGACTACTCATAGAGACCCATAGACTACTCACATAAAGACCCATAGACTACTCACACAGAGACCCATAGACTACTCACACAGAGACCCATAGACTACTCACACAGAGACCCATAGACTACTCACACAGAGACCCATAGACTACTCATAGAGACCCATAGACTACTCATAGAGACCCATAGACTACTCACACAAAGACCCATAGACTACTCACATAAAGACCCATAGACTACTCACACAGAGACCCATAGACTCCTCCCACAGAGACCCATAGACTACTCATAGAGACCCATAGACTACTCACACAGAGACCCATAGACTACTCACATAGAGACCCATAGACTACTCATAGAGACCCATAGACTACTCACACAGAGACCCATAGACTACTCACACAGAGACCCATAGACTACTCACACAGAGACTCACACAGAGACCCATAGACTACTCACATAAAGACCCATAGACTACTCACACAGAGACACATAGACTACTCACATAAAGACCCATAGACTACTCACACAGAGACCCATAGACTACTCACACAGAGACCCATAGACTACTCACATAAAGACCCATAGACTACTCACACAGAGACCCATAGACTACTCACACAGAGACCCACAGACTACTCACACAGAGACCCATAGACTACTCACACAGAGACCCATAGACTACTCACGCAGAGACCCATAGACTACTCACACAGAGACCCATAGACTACTCACACAGAGACCCATAGACTACTCACACAGAGACCCATAGACTACTCATAGAGACCCATAGACTACTCATAGAGACCCATAGACTACTCACATAAAGACCCATAGACTACTCACACAGAGACCCATAGACTACTCACACAGAGACCCATAGACTACTCATAGAGACCCATAGACTACTCATAGAGACCCATAGACTACTCACACAGAGACCCATAGACTACTCACATAAAGACCCATAGACTACTCACACAGAGACCCATAGACTACTCACACAGAGACCCATAGACTACTCATAGAGACCCATAGACTACTCACACAGAGACCCATAGACTACTCACACAGAGACCCATAGACTACTCACACAGAGACCCATAGACTACTCACACAGAGACCCACAGACTACTCACACAGAGACCCATAGACTACTCACACAGAGACCCATAGACTACTCACACAGAGACCCATAGACTACTCACACAGAGACCCATAGACTCCTCCCACAGAGACCCATAGACTACTCACACAGAGACCCATAGACTACTCACACAGAGACTCACACAGAGACCCATAGACTACTCATAGAGACCCATAGACTACTCACACAGAGACCCATAGACTATTCACACAGAGACCCATAGACTCCTCCCACAGAGACCCATAGACTACTCACACAGAGACCCATAGACTACTCACACAGAGACTCACACAGAGACCCATAGACTACTCATAGAGACCCATAGACTACTCACACAGAGACCCATAGACTACTCACACAGAGACCCATAGACTACTCACGCAGAGACCAATAGACTACTCACGCAGAGACCCATAGACTACTCATAGAGACCCATTGACTCATCACACAGAGACCCATAGACTACTCTCATAGAGACCCATAGACTCATCACACAGAGACCCATAGACTACTCACACAGAGACCCATAGACTACTCACACAGAGACTCACACAGAGACCCATAGACTACTCATAGAGACCCATAGACTACTCACACAGAGACCCATAGACTACTCACACAGAGACCCATAGACTCACACGTCTATATACTACAAAACAGTACACTTCTATACACTACACTATACACTACACTATACACTACACTACTATACACTACACTACTATACACTACACTACTACACTATACACTACTACACACTACACTATACACTACTACAGTATACACTATACACTACACTATACACTATACAATACACTACACACTATACACTACACTATACACTACACACTACACTACACTACACACTACACTATACACTACACTATACACTACACTACACACTACACTATACACTACACTATACACTACACTATACACTACACTATACACTACACTATACACTATACACTACACTATACACTACACTATACACTACACTATACACTACACTATACACTACACTATACACTACACTATACACTACACTATACACTACACTACACACTACACTACACTATACACTACACTTACGTTTGCATCGCTTTACTGCCAGGACGATCCCCACCACCACCGACACCACCACCACCACCACCACCGTCACCACCACCGCCACCACCACCACCACGCTAGCAGCTGCTGCTGGAAGGGGCGAGGTGGTGGAATATCCATCTGAATCAACCCCCATGGAAAGTGGACAGTTGTCTAACTCACTCATACACTCAATCACTCATTCATACACTCACTCACTCACACACTCACTCACTCATACACTCACTCACTCATACACTCACTCACTCATACACTCACTCACTCACACACTCACTCATACTCATACACTCACTCACCTACTCACTCATACACTCACTCATACACACACTCATTCATACACTCACTCATACACTCACTCACTCATACACTCACTCATTCACTCAAACACTCACTCACTCATACACTCACTCACTCAAACACTCACTCATACACACACTCATTCATACACTCACTCATACACTCACTCACTCATACACTCACTCACTGATACACTCACTCACTCACTCAAACACTCACTCACTCATACACTCACTCACTCATACACTCACTCACTCACACACTCATACACTCACTCACTCACACACTCACTCACTCATACACTCACTCATACACTCACTCACTCATACACTCACTCATACACTCACTCACTCAGTCATACACTCACTCATACACTCACTCATACACTCACTCACTCATACACTCACTCACTCATACACTCACTCATACACTCACTCACTCATACACTCACTCACTCATACACTCACTCATACACTCACTCATACACTCACTCACTCATACACTCACTCACTCATACACTCACTCACTCATACACTCACTCACTCATACACTCACTCACTCATACACTCACTCATACACTCACACACTCATACACTCACTCATACACACACTCACTCATACACTCACTCACTCATACACTCACTCATACACTCACTCACTCATACACTCACTCATACACTCACACACTCATACACTCACTCATACACACACTCACTCATACACACACTCACTCACTCATACACTCACTCACTCATACACTCACTCACTCATACACTCACTCACTCATACACTCATTCACTCATACACTCACTCATACACTCACTCACTCATACACTCACTCACTCATACACTCACTCATACACTCACTCATACACTCACTCACTCACTCATACACTCACTCACTCATACACTCACTCATACACTCACTCACTCATACACTCACTCATACTCAATACACTCACTCACCCACTCACTCATACACTCACTCATACACACACTCATACACTCACTCACTCACTCATACACTCACTCACTCACTCATACACTCACTCACCCACTCACTCATACACTCACTCACTCAAACACTCACTCATTCATACACTCACTCATACACTCACTCACTCATACACTCACTCACTGATACACTCACTCACTCAAACACTCACTCACTCATACACTCACTCACTCATACACTCACACATACACTCACTCAAACACTCACTCATACACTCACTCACCCACTCACTCATACACTTACTCATACACTCACTCACTCATACACTCACTCACTCATACACTCACTCATACACTCACTCACTCATACACTCACTCGCTCATACACTCACTCACTCATACACTCACTCACTCATACACTCACTCATACACTCACTCATACACTCACTCACTCATACACTCACTCACTCATACACTCACTCACTCACACACTCACTCAGTCATACACTCACTCACTCATACACTCACTCACTCATACACTCACTCAAACAATCACTCACTCATACACTCACTCATACACTCATACACTCACTCATACACTCACTCACTCACTCAAACACTCACTCATACACTCACTCATACACTCACTCACTCACTCATACACTCACTCACTCATACACTCACTCACGCATACACTCACTCAGCCACTCATTCACTCACTCATTCACTCACTCATACACTCACTCACCCACTCACCCACACACTCACCCACTCACCCACCCACCCACTGACCCATCCACCCACTCACCCACTCACTCACTCACCCACTCACTCACTCACCCACTCACTCACTCACACACTCACACACCCACTCACTCACCTACTCACTCACCCACTCACTCACCCACTAACCCACTCACTCACCCACTCACTCACTCACCCACTCACTCACCCACTCACCCACTCACTCACCCACTCACTCACACACTCACCCACCTACTCACCCACTCACTCACCCACCCACTCACACACGCACTCACTCACCCAACCACTCACACACTCACCCACCCACTCACCCACTCGCCCACTCGCTCACCCACTCACTCACCCACTCACCCACTCACTCACTCACCCACCCACTCACCCACCTACTCATCCACCCACTCACCCACTCACCCACACACTCACTCACTCACCCACCCATTCACCCACCTACTCACTCACCCACTCACCCACTCACCCACTCACTCACCCACTCACCCACCCACTCACTCACTCACCCACTCACCCACCCACTCACTCACTCACCCACCCACTCACCCACCCACTCACCCACACACTCACCCACTCACCCACCCACCCACGCACTCACTCACTAACTCACCCACCCACTCACCCACACACTCACCCACTCACCCACTCACCCACACACTCACCCACTCACTCACACACTCACACACTCACTCACCCACCCACTCACCCACACACTCGCACACTCACCCACCCACTCACCCACTCACCCACCCACTCACCCACCTACTCACCCACTCACCCACTCACCCACCCACTCACCCACTCACCCACCCACTCACCCACTCACCCACGCACCTACTCACCCACCCACCCACTCACCCACTCACCCACCCACCCACCCACTCACCCACCCACCCACCCACTCACTCACTCACCCACTCACTCACTCACCCACTCACTCACCCACTCACCCACTCACTCGCGCACTCACCCACCCACTCACCCACTCGCTCACCCACTCACCCACCTACTCACCCACCCACCCACTCACCCACTCACCCACCCACTCACCCACCCACTCACCCACTCACCCACCCACCCACCCACTCACCCACCCACTCACCCACTCACCCACACACTCGCACACTCACTCACTCTCCCAACCACTCGCACACTCACTCACTCACCCAACCACTCACACACTCACCCACTCACTCACCCACTCACCCACACACTCACCTACTCACCCACCCACTCACTCACTCGCCCACTCACCCACTGACCCACCCACTCACCCACTCACCCACTCACCCACACACTCGCACACTCACCCACCCACTCACCCACTCGCTCACCCACCTACTCACCCACCCACCCACTCACCCACTCACCCACCCACCCACCCACTCACCCACCCACCCACTCACCCACCCACCCACCCACTCACCCACCCACCCACTCACCCACCCACCCACCCACTCACCCAACCACTCACCCACTCACTCACTCACCCACCTACTCACCCACACACTCACCCACTCACTCACTCACCCACCCACTCACCCACACACCCACTCACTCACCTACCCACTCACCCACTCACCCACCCACCCACTCACCCACTCACTCACTCACCCACTCACTCACTCACTCACCCACCTACCCACTCACCCACTCACCCACTCACTCACCCACCTACTCACCCACCCACTCACCCACACACGCACCCACTCACTCACCCACCCACCCACTCACTCACCCACCCACCCACTCACCCACCCACTCACCCACTCACTCACCTACCCACCCACTCACCCACCCACTCACCCACTCACCCACCCACCCACTCACCCACCCACCCACTCACCCACTCACCCACCCACCCACTTACCCACCCACCCACTCACCCACTCACCCACCCACTCAACCACTCACCCACCCACTCACCCACTCACCCACTCACCCACCCACTCACCCACACACTCACCCACTCACCCACCCACTCACTCACTCACCCACTCACCCACCCACTCACCCACACACTCGCACACTGTCAATCATCGCAGAGTGCTAAGGAATACATTTTCCAGTTGTTGATGCTGCTGCTGTTGTTGATGTTGTTGATGTTGTTGACTCACGTAGCCCGTAGCCATCCACACCTTTTTGTCAGAGACAGACAGAGAGACAGAAACGAATAATTGGACAGCGAATCATCAGCACGGTGTGTGAGTGTGTGTGAGTGTATCAAGCAGTGTCGGTGTGAGGAGCGGTGGTGCAGTGGTTAGCGCTACCCTGCGCTATGAACCCGGCGACCCGGGTTCGATTCCCGCTCACGATCATCTGAACCGGTCCCGGGCCTCCCCTAGGTCGACTCAGCCTCAAATGAGTTACCTGGTGTAGCGGTGTGTAGTGAACATCGCCACTAAGGGAGAGACAAAGGCGGTCGGGCGTGGTTGCTGGCCACCCACCCCCTCGTGTGCCGTTAACCGGCCTTCAGAGGTGCTCGCTAACAGCACTTGCCCCTACAGTCGGTTAGAGGCTACCTGGGGGAGCTTTGTCTGTGTAGGTAGCTACTACTAACAGCACTTGCCCCTACAGTCTGCTAGAGGCTACCTGGGGGATCTTTGTCTGTGTAGGTAGCTACTACTAACAGCACTTGCCCCTACAGTCTGTTAGAGGCTACCTGGGGGAGCTTTGTCTGTGTAGGTAGCTACTACTAACAGCACTTGCCCCTACAGTCGGTTAGAGGCTACCTGGGGGAGCTTTGTCTGTGTAGGTAGCTACTACTAACAGCACTTGCCCCTACAGCCTGCTAGAGGCTACACGGGGGATCTTTGTCTGTGTAGGTAGCTACTACTAACAGCACTTGCCCCTACAGTCTGTTAGAGGCTACACGGGGGATCTTTGTCTGTGTAGATAGCTACTACTAACAGCACTTGCCCCTACAGCCTGACAGAGGCTACACGGGGGATCTTTGTCTGTGTAGGTAGCTACTACTAACAGCACTTGCCCCTACAGCCTGTTACAGGCTACACGGGGGATCTTTGTCTGTGTAGGTAGCTACCACTAACAGCACTTGCCTCTACAGCCAGCTAGAGGCTACCTGGGGGATCTTTGTCTGTGTAGGTAGCTACCACTAACAGCACTCGCCCCTACAGTCTGTCAAGGCTATATGGGGGAGCTTTGTCTGTATAAGTAGCTACTACTAACAGCACTTGCCCCTACAGCCTGTTACAGGCTACACGGGGGATCTTTGTCTGTGTAGGTAGCTACTCGCTACTACTAACAGCACTTGCCCCTACAGCCTGTTACAGGCTACCTGGGGGAGCTTTGTCTGTGTAGGTAGCTACTACTAACAGCACTTGCCCCTACAGCCTGTTACAGGCTACCTGGGGGATCTTTGTCTGTATAGGTAGCTACTACTAACAGCACTTGCCCCTACAGCCTGCTAGAGGCTACCTGGGGGTGCTTTGTCTGTGTAGGTAGCTACCACTAACAGCACTTGCCCCTACAGCCTGCTAGAGGCTACACGGGGGATCTTTGTCTGTGTAGGTAGCTACTACTAACAGCACTTGCCCCTACAGCCTGCTAGAGGCTACCTGGGGGATCTTTGTCTGTGTAGGTAGCTACTACTAACAGCACTTGCCCCTACAGCCTGCTAGAGGCTACCTGGGGGAGCTTTGTCTGTGTAGGTAGCTCCCACTAACAGCACTTGCCCCTACAGCCTGCTAGAGGCTACACGGGGGATCTTTGTCTGTGTAGGTAGCTACCACTAACAGCACTTGCCCCTACAGCCTGCTAGAGGCTACCTGGGGGATCTTTGTCTGTGTAGGTAGCTACCACTAACAGCACTTGCCCCTACAGCCTGCTAGAGGCTACACGGGGGATCTTTGTCTGTGTAGGTAGCTACTACTAACAGCACTTGCCCCTACAGCCTGTTAGAGGCTACCTGGGGGAGCTTTGTCTATTTAGGTAGCTACTCGCTACTACTAACAGCACTTGCCCCTACAGCCTGCTAGAGGCTACACGGGGGATCTTTGTCTGTGTAGGTAGCTACTACTAACAGCACTTGCCCCTACTGCCTGTTAGAGGCTACACGGGGGATCTTTGTCTGTGTAGGTAGCTACCACCAACAGCACTTGCCCCTACAGCCTGCTAGAGGCTACACGGGGGATCTTTGTCTGTGTAGGTAGCTACTACTAACAGCACTTGCCCCTACAGTCTGCTAGAGGCTACACGGGGGATCTTTGTCTGTGTAGGTAGCTACCACCAACAGCACTTGCCCCTACAGCCTGCTAGAGGCTACACGGGGGATCTTTGTCTGTGTAGGTAGCTACCACCAACAGCACTTGCCCCTACAGCCTGCTAGAGGCTACACGGGGGATCTTTGTCTGTGTAGGTAGCTACTACTAACAGCACTTGCCCCTACAGTCTGCTAGAGGCTACACGGGAGATCTTTGTCTGTGTAGGTAGCTACCACTAACAGCACTTGCCCCTACAGCCTGCTAGAGGCTACACGGGGGATCTTTGTCTGTGTAGGTAGCTACTACTAACAGCACTTGCCCCTACAGCCTGCTAGAGGCTACCTGGGGGAGCTTTGTCTATTTAGGTAGCTACTCGCTACTACTAACAGCACTTGCCCCTACAGCCTGCTAGAGGCTACCTGGGGGAGCTTTGTCTGTCTAGGTAGCTACTCGCTACTACTAAGAGCACTTGGCCCCTACAGCCTGCTAGAGGCTACCTGGGGGATCTTTGTCTGTGTAGGTAGCTACTACTAACAGCACTTGCCCCTACAGCCTGCTAGAGGCTACGCGGGGGATCTTTGTCTGTGTAGGTAGCTACTACTAACAGCACTTGCCCCTACAGCCTGCTAGAGGCTACCTGGGGGGGCTTTGTCTGTGTAGGTAGCTACTCGCTACTACTAAGAGCACTTGCCCCTACAGCCTGCCAGAGGCTACCTGGGGGATCTTTGTCTGTGTAGGTAGCTACTACTAACAGCACTTGCCCCTACAGCCTGTTAGAGGCTACCTGGGGGAGCTTTATCTCTGTGTGGGTAGCTACTACTAACAGCACTTGCCCCTACTGCCTGTTAGAGGCTACACGGGGGACCTTTGTCTTGTGAGGGGCTCTCAAATTGCTTTGGAATTGGTGATTGGGGGCATTTGTGGAGAGATTTTCTCATGCTGGAGGCGCAGTGCTGTTGATTTCACAACGTGTGGAGCCCAAAGTTTCAATAAAATCACGTCAATATTCAAACGTACACCCACACACACACGTACACACACACACGTACACACACACACGTACACCACACGTACACACACACGTACACACACACGTACACACACACACGTACACACACACACGTACACACACACACGTACACACCCACACACGTAGACACACAAGTACGTACACACACACACACACGTACACACACACACGTACACACACACACACGTACACGTACACACACACACACACGTACACACACACGTACACACACACACACATACACACACACACATACACACACACGTACACACACACACACGTACACACACACACGTACACACACACACGTACACACACACACGTACACACACGTACACCTACGTACACACACCACACACAAACACCACACACACCACACACATACGTACACACTACACACACACACCACACACACACGTACACACACACACGTACACACACACACGTACACACACACACACGTACACACACGCACACCTACACACGTACACTACACACACCTACACACACACACACTACACACCTACACACACACCTACACACGTACACACTACACACGTACACCTACACACACACCTACACACACACCACACACACACCACACACACACCTACACACACACACACAACACACTCACACACATACACACACACACCTACACACACACACACCTACACACCACACACACACACCATACACGTACACTCACACACCTACACACTACATACACACGTACACACACACACGTACACACACGTGTACACACCTACGTACACACACACACGCACTCACGCTCAGTGACGACCAGCGACACTTCGTCGTACCGGAACACCGCCCACACACACACACCTACACACACACACCACACACACACCTACACACACACACCTACGTACACACACACCTACACACCTACACACACACACACCTACACACACACCTACACACACACGTACACACTACACACACACGTACACACACACGTACACACACACGTACACACGTACACGTACACACACACAACATACCACACACTCACGTACACCTACACACACACATACCTACACACTACACTACACACACATACACACACTCCACACTACACTCACGCTCGGTGACGACCAGCGACACCTCGTCGCACCGGAACACCGCCTACACACACACACACCTACACTCACACACACATACACACACACCTACACCTACACACTACATACACACACACTACACATACACCTACACACTCACACTACACTCACGCTCGGTGACGACCAGCGACACCTCGTCGCACCGGAACACCGCCCACACACACACACACCTACACCTACACACACACACCTACACATACACCTACACATACACACCTACACACACACGTACACACACACACCTACACATACACCTACACATACACACCTACACACACACCACACACACAACACACCACACACACCACACACACGTACACACGTACACCTACACACACACGTTAACACACATACACACACGTGTACACACCTACGTACACACACACTCACTCACGCTCGGTGACGACCAGCGACACCTCGTCGCACCGGAACACCGCCCACACACACACACACCTACACCTACACACTACATACACACACACCTACACCTACACTACATACACACTACATACATATACACCTACACACACTCCACACACACTCACGCTCGGTGACGACCAGCGACACCTCGTCGCACCGGAACACCGCCCACACACACACACACCTACACCTACACACTCACACACACCTACACATACACCTACACACTCACACTTCACTCACGCTCGGTGACGACCAGCGACACCTCGTCGCACCGGAACACCGCCCACACACACACACACCTACATACACACACACACATACACACACACACACACTACACACACACCTACACACACACACCTACACCTACACACTACATACACCTACACATACACCTACACACACACTCACTCACGCTCGGTGACGACCAGCGACACCTCGTCGCACCGGAACACCGCCCACACACACACCTACACCTACACACTACATACACACACACCTACACCTACACATACACCTACACACACTACATACACTCACACCTACACACGTACACATACACCTACACACACTCCACACTACACTCACGCTCGGTGACGACCAGCGACACCTCGTCTCACCGGAACACCGCCCACACACACACACACACCTACACCTACACACTACATACACACAAACCTACACCTACACATACACCTACACACACTACATACACTCACACTACACACCTACACATACACCTACACACTACACACACTACACTCACGCTCGGTGACGACCAGCGACACCTCGTCGCACCGGAACACCGCCCACACACACACACACCTACACACCTACACCTACACACCTACACACACACTCACACACGTACACCTACGTGTACACTCTCACACTACACTCACGTTCGGTGACGACCAGCGACACCTCGTCGCACCGGAACACCGCCCACACACACACATACACACACCTACACATACACCTACACACTACACACACCACACACTACACACACACACCTACACCTACACACTACATACACTACACATACACCTACACACTCCACACTACACTCACGCTCGGTGACGACCAGCGACACCTCGTCGCACCGGAACACCGCCCACACACACACACACCTACACACACCTACACACACACCACACACTACACACACACACCTACACACACACACCTACACACTACATACACACACCTACACATACACCTACACACACTCACTCACGCTCGGTGACGACCAGCGACACCTCGTCGCACCGGAACACCGCCCACACACACACACACACTACATACACACACACCTACACACACCTACCTACACACATCTACACATACACCTACACACACCTACACATACACCTACACACATACACCTACACACTCACACTACACTCACGCTCGGTGACGACCAGCGACACCTCGTCGCACCGGAACACCGCCCACACACACACACACCTACACACACACTACACACACCTACACATACACCTACACACTACACACACTACACACCTACACATACACCTACACACTCCACACACCACACTCACGCTCGGTGACGACCAGCGACACCTCGTCGCACCGGAACACCGCCCACACACACACATACACACACACCTACACACACCTACACACACACACTCACACACGTACACCTACGTATACACACACCTACACACACTCACGCTCGGTGACGACCAGCGACACCTCGTCGCACCGGAATACCGCCTACACACACACACACACCTACACACACACCACACACACACGTACACACACACACTACATACACACACACCTACACACACCTACCTACACACACCTACACATACACCTACACACTACACTCCACACTACACTCACGCTCGGTGACGACCAGCGACACCTCGTCGCACCGGAACATCGCCCACACACACACACACCTACACATACACACACCTACACACACACACCTACACACACCTACCTACACACACCTACACATACACCTACACACACCTACACATACACCTACACATACACCTACACACGTACACCTACACATACACCTACACACTACACACACTACACTCACGCTCGGTGACGACCAGCGACACCTCGTCGCACCGGAACACCGCCCACACACACACACACCTACACACTACATACACCTACACATACACCTACACATACACACACGTACACCTACGTGTACACTCTCACACTACACTCACGTTCGGTGACGACCAGCGACACCTCGTCGCACCGGAACACCGCCCACACACACACACACCTACACACCTACACACTACATACACACACACTCACACACGTACACCTACGTGTACACTCTCACACTACACTCACGTTCGGTGACGACCAGCGACACCTCGTCGCACCGGAACACCGCCCACACACACACACACCTACACCTACACACTACATACACACACCTACACACACACACACCTACACACACACCTACACACACCTACATACACACACACCTACACCTACACATACACCTACACACCTACACATACACCTACACACTACACACACTACACTACACACACTACACTCACGTTCGGTGACGACCAGCGACACCTCGTCGTACCGGAACACCGCCCACACACACACACACACCTACACACTACATACACACACACCTACACACACATACACACACACACCTACACATACACACACACCTACACATACACCTACACACTACACACACTACACTCACGTTCGGTGACGACCAGCGACACCTCGTCGCACCGGAACACCGCCCACACACACACACACCTACACCTACACACTACATACACACACCTACACACACACACACCTACACACACACCTACACACACCTACATACACACACACCTACACCTACACATACACCTACACACCTACACATACACCTACACACTACACACACTACACTCCACACACTACACTCACGTTCGGTGACGACCAGCGACACCTCGTCGCACCGGAACACCGCCCACACACACACACACCTACACACTACATACACCTACACATACACCTACACATACACACACGTACACCTACGTGTACACTCTCACACTACACTCACGTTCGGTGACGACCAGCGACACCTCGTCGCACCGGAACACCGCCCACACACACACACACCTACACACTACATACACACACACCTACACACACATACACACACACACCTACACATACACATACACCTACACACTACACACACTACACTACACTACACACACTCACGTTCGGTGACGACCAGCGACACCTCGTCGCACCGGAACACCGCCTACACACACACACACCTACACACACCTACACACACACCTACACATACACCTACACACACACACCTACACACTACATACACACACACTACACATACACATACACCTACACACACACTCACGCTCGGTGACGACCAGCGACACCTCGTCGCACCGGAACACCGCCCACACACACACACACCTACACACACACACCTACACATACACCTACACACACCTACACATACACACACCTACACACACACCACACACTACACACACACCTACACATACACCTACACACACTACACACACTACACTCACGCTCGGTGACGACCAGCGACACCTCGTCGCACCGGAACACCGCCCACACACACACACACACCTACACCTACACACTACATACACACACACCTACACATACACCTACACACTACATACACTCACACTACACACCTACACATACACCTACACACACTACATACACTCACACTACACACCTACACATACACCTACACACACTACATACACTCACACTACACACCTACACATACACCTACACACTCCACACTCACGTTCGGTGACGACCAGCGACACCTCGTCGCACCGGAACACCGCCCACACACACACACACCTACACACCTACACCTACACACCTACACACACACTCACACACGTACACCTACGTGTACACTCTCACACTACACTCACGCTCGGTGACGACCAGCGACACCTCGTCGCACCGGAACACCGCCCGGCTCGCGCACCGCAGCCGGCGGGCGCAGCGATAGCGGCCTCCGTCGGCGGCGGCCGCGGCCGACAGCAGCAGCGAGGCTCCGTCGGCCGCCAGGGCCGCCGGAGGCTCCCTGGCGGGGACGGCGGCCCCAGAGGCGTTGAGCGGAGGGGAGGGCCCCGCGCGATGGAGGACCAGGATCCGCCCGGCCGGCGGCGTCAGCCTGTACCAGGCCACCGAGGCGACGGAGCAGGGCCCCAACAACGCTGGGGCCGCCGGAGGGCGCCCGTGGCAGGGCAGGATGACATCTCGGAGTGGCGCCGAGCGGACCTGCTGCACCAGGTCGCACTCTGGGGAGGGAGGAGGAGGACGGAGGAAGCGGCGAGGTTGGTCAACATCTCAGCATTGAAACCACGAATCTCCTGTACACCAGGAGAGGTAATCAACATCTCAACATTGAAACCACGAGTCTCCTGTAGGCCCGGCGAGGTTGGTCAACATCTCAGCATTGAAACCACGAATCTCCTGTAGGCCCGGCGAGGTTAGTCAACATCTCAGCATTGAAACCACGAATCTCCTGTAGGCCCGGCGAGGTTGGTCAACATCTCAGCATTGAAACCACGAATCTCCTGTAGGCCCGGCGAGGTTAGTCAACATCTCAGCATTGAAACCACGACTCTCCTGTAGGCCCGGCGAGGTGGTCAACATCTCAGCATTGAACCCACGACTCTCCTGTAGGCCCGGCGAGGTAGTCAACATCTCAACATTGAAACCACGACTCTCCTGTAGGCCCGGCGAGGTTAGTCAACATCTCAGCATTGAAACCACGAATCTCCTGTAGGCCCGGCGAGGTGGTCAACATCTCAGCATTGAAACCACGACTCTCCTGGAGGCCCGGCGAGGTGGTCAACATCTCAGCATTGAACCCACGACTCTCCTGTACACCAGGAGAGGTAGTCAACATCTCAACATTGAACCCACGACCTCCTGTACACCAGGCGAAGTGGTCAACATCTCAACATTGAAACCACGAATCTCCTGTAGGCCCGGCGAGGTAGTCAACATCTCAGCATTGAAACCACGAATCTCCTGTAGGCCCGGCGAGGTGGTCAACATCTCAGCATTGAAACCACGACTCTCCTGTAGTCCCGGCGAGGTGGTCAACATCTCAGCATTGAACCCACGACTCTCCTGTACACCAGGAGAGGTAGTCAACATCTCAACATTGAACCCACGACCTCCTGTACACCAGGCGAAGTGGTCAACATCTCAACATTGAAACCACGAATCTCCTGTAGGCCCGGCGAGGTAGTCAACATCTCAGCATTGAAACCACGAATCTCCTGTAGGCCCGGCGAGGTAGTCAACATCTCAACATTGAAACCACGAATCTCCTGTAGGCCCGGCGAAGTAGTTAACATTGAACCCACGACCTCCTGTAGACCCGGCGAGGTGGTCAACATCTCAACATTGAACCCACGACTCTCCTGTACACCAGGCGAGGTGGTCAACATCTCAGCAGAACCCACGACCTCCTGTACACCAGGCGAGGTAGTCAACATCTCAGCATTGAAACCACGACCTCCTGTACACCAGGCGAGGTGGTCAACATCTCAGCATTGAACCCACGACTCTCCTGTAGACCAGGCGAGGTGGTCAACATCTCAACATTGAACCCAAGACTCTCCTGTAGGCCCGGCGAGGTGGTCAACATCTCAGCATTGAACCCACGACTCTCCTGTAGGCCCGGCGAGGTAGTCAACATCTCAGCAGAACCCACGACCTCCTGTACACCAGGCGAGGTGGTCAACATATCAGCATTGAAACCACGACCTCCTGTACACCAGGAGAGGTAGTCAACATCTCAACATTGAACCCACGACCTCCTGTACACCAGGCGAAGTGGTCAACATCTCAACATTGGAACCACGAATCTCCTGTAGGCCCGGCGAGGTTAGTCAACATCTCAGCATTGAAACCACGAATCTCCTGTAGGCCCGGCGAGGTAGTCAACATCTCAACATTGAACCCACGACTCTCCTGTAGGCCCGGCGAGGTTAGTCAACATCTCAACATTGAACCCACGACTCTCCTGTAGGCCCGGCGAGGCGGTCAACATCTCAACATTGAAACCACGACTCTCCTGTAGGCCCGGCGAGGTTAGTCAACATCTCAACATTGAAACCACGACTCTCCTGTAGGCCCGGCGAGGTAGTCAACATCTCAGCATTGAACCCACGAATCTCCTGTAGACCAGGCGAGGTGGTCAACATCTCAGCATTGAACCGACGAATCTCCTGTAGGCCCGGCGAGGTAGTCAACATCTCAGCATTGAAACCACGACTCTCCTGTAGGCCCGGCGAAGTAGTCAACATCTCAGCATTGAACCCACGACCTCCTGTAGGCCCGGCGAGGTGGTCAACATCTCAGCAGAACCCACGACCTCCTGTACACCAGGAGAGGTGGTCAACATCTCAGCATTGAACCCACGACCTCCTGTACACCAGGAGAGGTGGTCAACATATCAGTATTGAAACCACGACCTCCTGTACACCAGGAGAGGTAGTCAAAATCTCAGCATTGAAACCACGAATCTCCTGTAGACCAGGCGAGGTGGTCAACATCTCAACATTGAACCCACGACTCTCCTGTAGACCAGGCGAGGTAGTCAACATCTCAGCATTGAAACCACGAATCTCCTGTAGGCCCGGCGAGGTGGTCAACATCTCAACATTGAACCCACGACTCTCCTGTAGACCCGGCGAGGTAGTCAACATCTCAGCATTGAACCCACGAATCTCCTGTAGACCAGGCGAGGTAGTCAACATCTCAACATTGAACCCACGACCTCCTGTACACCAAGAGAGGTAGTCAATATCTCAACATTGAAACCACGACCTCCTGTACACCAGGAGAGGTAGTCAACATCTCAACATTGAACCCACGAATCTCCTGTACACCAGGCGAGGTAGTCAACATCTCAACATTGAACCCACGACTCTCCTGTAGGCACGGCGAGGTAGTCAACATCTCAACATTGACCCCACGACCTCCTGTACACCAGGCGAGGTAGTCAACATCTCAACAATAAACCCACGAATCTCCTGTAGGCCCGGCGAGGTACTCAACATCTCAACATTGAACCCACGACCTCCTGTACACCAGGCGAGGTAGTCAACATCTCAACATTGAAACCACGACTTTCCTGTAGGCCCGGCGAGGTAGTCAACATCTCAACATTGAACCCACGACTCTCCTGTACACCAGGCGAGGTAGTCAACATCTCAACATTGAACCCACAACTCTCCTGTACACGAGGCGAGGTAGTCAACATCTCAGCATTGAACCCACGACCTCCTGTACACCAGGCGAGGTAGTCAACATCTCAGCAGAACCCACGAGTCTCCTGTAGGCCAGGCGAGGTAGTCAACATCTCAGCATTGAACCCACGAATCTCCTGTAGACCAGGCGAGGTAGTCAACATCTCAACATTGAAACCACGAATCTCCTGTAGGCCCGGCGAGGTAGTCAACATCTCAGCATTGAAACCACGAACCTCCTGTAGGCCCGGCGAGGTAGTCAACATCTCAACATTGAACCCACGACCTCCTGTACACCAGGCGAGGTAGTCAACATCTCAGCATTGAAACCACGAATCTCCTGTACACCAGGCGAGGTAGTCAACATCTCAGCATTGAACCCACGACTCTCCTGTACACCAGGCGAGGTGGTCAACATCTCAACAGAACCCACGACCTCCTGTACACCAGGCGAGGTAGTCAACATCTCAGCATTGAACACACGACCTCCTGTACACCAGGCGAGGTGGTCAACATCTCAGCATTGAACCCACGACCTCCTGTACACCAGGCGAGGTGGTCAACATCTCAGCATTGAACCCACGACCTCCTGTACACCAGGCGAGGTAGTCAACATCTCAACATTGAACCCACGACCTCCTGTACACCAAGAGAGGTAGTCAATATCTCAACATTGAAACCACGACCTCCTGTACACCAGGAGAGGTAGTCAACATCTCAGCAGAACCCACGAGTCTCCTGTAGGCCAGGCGAGGTAGTCAACATCTCAGCATTGAACCCACGACCTCCTGTACACCAGGCGAGGTAGTCAACATCTCAACATTGAACCCACGACCTCCTGTACACCAAGCGAGGTAGTCAACATCTCAGCAGAACCCACGAGTCTCCTGTAGGCCAGGCGAGGTAGTCAACATCTCAGCATTGAACCCACGACCTCCTGTACACCAGGCGAGGTAGTCAACATCTCAACATTGAACCCACGACCTCCTGTACACCAGGCGAGGTAGTCAACATCTCAGCAGAACCCACGAGTCTCCTGTAGGCCAGGCGAGGTAGTCAACGTCTCAGCATTGAACTCACGACCTCCTGTACACCAGGCGAGGTAGTCAACATCTCAGCATTGAACCCACGACCTCCTGTACACCAGGCGAGGTAGTCAACATCTCAGTCAAGCCATGGCACCTGCGGGGTCTGTCCCGTGACCTCCTCCTGCACCTAGCCTGGCACAGCAGTATGAGTGAGTGGGCGAGTGGGTGGGTGAGTGGGTGGGTGAGTGGGTGGGTGAGTGGGTGAGTGAGTGAGTGGGTGGGTGGATGAGTGAGTGGGTGGGTGAGTGAGTGGGTGGGTGAGTGGGTGGGTGACTGAGTGAGTGAGTGGGTGGGTGGGTGAGTGAGTGGGTGGGTGGGTGAGTGAGTGGGTGAGTGAGTGAGTGGGTGGGTGGGTGAGTGAGTGATTGAATGGGCGAGTGGGTGGGTGAGTGGGTGGGTGAGTGGGTGCGTGAGTGGGTGGGTGGGTGAGTGGGTGGGTGGGTGGTGGGTGAGTGAGTGAGTGGGTGGGTGAGTGAGTGAGTGGGTGAGACGGTGAGTGAGTGAGTGGGTGGGTGAGTGAGTGGGTGAGAGGGTGAGTGAGTGGGTGAGTGAGTGAGTGGGTGGGTGGGTGAGTGAGTGGGTGGGTGAGTGAGTGGGTGGGTGAGTGGGTGGGTGAGTGAGTGGGTGGGTGAGTGAGTGGGTGAGTGAGTGAGTGAGTGGGTGGGTGAGTGATTGAGTGGGCGAGTGGGTGAATGAGTGGGTGGGTGAGTGAGTGGGTGGGTGAGTGAGTGGGTGGGTGGTGGGTGAGTGAGTGGGTGGGTGAGTGAGTGAGTGAGTGGGTGAGTGGGTGAGAGGGTGAGTGAGTGGTTGAGTGAGTGAGTGGGTGAGTGAGTGGGTGGGTGAGTGGGTGGGTGAGTTGGTGGGTGGTGGGTGAGTGAGTGGGTGGGTGAGTGGGTGAGAGGGTGAGTGAGTGGGTGAGTGAGTGGGTGGGTGAGTGGGTGGGTGAGTCGGTGGGTGATGCGTGAGTGAGTGGGTGGGTGAGTGAGTGGGTGGGTGATTGGGTGGGTGAGTGGGTGGGTGAGTGGGTGGGTGGGTGGGTGAGTGAGTGGGTGGGTGATGGGTGAGTGAGTGGGTGGGTGAGTGAGTGGGTGGGTGAGTGAGTGGGTGGGTGAGTGAGTGGGTGGGTGATGGGTGAGTGGGTGGGTGAGTGAGTGGGTGGGTGGGTGAGTGAGTGGGTGGGTGGTGGGTGAGTGAGTGTACATGTATATTTCTATGTGTATGTATATGTAGATGTGTGTATGTCTATGTATGTATATGTTTACATGTGTGTATGTGTACATGTGTGTATGTATGCGTGTGTACATGTGTGTGTGCATGTGTACATGTGTGCATGTCTACGTGTACATGCGTGTATGTCTATGTATGTATGTCTATGTATGTATGTCTATGTGTACATGTGTGTATGTATACATGTGTTTGTGTGTGCATGTGTGTATGTATGTATTGTGGGGAGCGATAGTGTAGCGGTTAGCGCTACGCTGCGCTATGAACCTGGCGACCCGGGTTCGATTCCCGCTCACGGCCAAACACCAGTGACAATTATCTGAACCGGTCCTGGGCCTCCCCTAGGTCGACTCAGCCTCAAATGAGTACCTGGTGCGGTGGATAAAAACATTGCCACAGTGGAGACAAAGGCGGTCGGGCGTGGTGCTGGCCACCCACCCCCTCGTGTACCGTTCCGGCCTTCATAGGTGCTCGCTAACAGCACTTGCCCCTACAGTCTGTTAAGGCTATACGGGGGATCTTTGTATGCGTGTGTACATGTGTGTACATGTGTGTATGTCTATGTATGTATGTCTATATATGTATGTATGTATGCGTGTGTGTGTACGTGTGTGTGTACATATGTGCGTGTATGTGTACATGTATGTATATGTATGTATGCGTGTATGTGTACGTGTGTGTATGTATGCGTGTGTACGTGTGTACATGTGTGTGTGTGAATGTATATATATGTATGTGTACATGTGTGTGTGTACGTGTGTACACGTGTGTGTGTGTGTGAATGTGTGTGTGTGTACCAAGGGCGTAATATAATTGCTGTGCCATGCAAATTCAATCAACAATTTGCTCAACTTTGATTTATGCCTTCACGTAAATCGGCGCATCGATTTCTGCCCGTGTATGATCGCGTTCATTCATCCCTAATCTCAAACATTACATGCAATTTCAACAAGAAATGGTAAGTTTTTTAAAAAAAACACGCAATACAATTGAGACACTATTAAGACATCATCGTAAAGGAAGCAAGAATAAAACATCCACGTCACGCCTTAGTGAATGATTTGATATCTTAGGCAGGAAATTCGTCTTTCAGACCCACCAAATCTTCACCCCATGGCTAACGGCCTTGATGTGTACGCCGGGTGTGTGAAGTGAGTGGGTTGTGTAGGTGAGTGAGGTGTGTAACACACACACACACACACGTGTCACACACACGTGTGTGTGTGTGTGTAACTCGGTGTGTGTGTGTGTGTAACTCGGTGTGTGTATCGCACGTGTGTGTAACTCGGTGTGTGTAACTCGGTGTGTGTGTATCTCGGTGTGTGTGTGTGTAACTCGGTGTGTGTGTGTGTAACTCGGTGTGTGTGTGTGTATCGCACGTGTGTGTAACTCGGTGTGTGTGTGTGTGTGTGTAACTCGGTGTGTGTGTAACGCACGTGTGTGTAACTCCGTGTGTGTGTGTATCGCACGTGTGTGTAACTCGGTGTGTGTGTAACTCGGTGTGTGTGTAACTCGGTGTGTGTGTGTGTAACTCGGTGTGTGTGTGTGTGTAACTCGGTGTGTGTGTAACGCACGTGTGTGTAACTCCGTGTGTGTGTGTATCGCACGTGTGTGTAACTCGGTGTGTGTGTGTGTGTGTAACTCGGTGTGTGTGTGTGTAACTCGGTGTGTGTGTGTGTGTGTGCATGACTAGCGTAGCCACCCACAGTACCTTGTGCCCGTGAGGGTGCTGCTAGAGGCAGCAGCAGCAGCAGCATCATCATCAGCATCATCATCGTCGTCGTATTCGCGATGAGCCAAGCGAATGTGAATCCCACTCCGACCTCCATCGCCCCGCCCCCTTGGCTCTGAGCGGCCGCTCAGCGAATCAACGAGGACCCGGCGCGGGGCACGGAACGACCTCGCGGAGCCGGGGGGCGGGGGCTAGAGACAGGGGGCGGGGGCTAGAGACAGGGGGCGGGGCGAGGGGCAAGAGAGGGAGGGGTCTGTGTGGGTCTCTGTGGGTGTCTGTGGGTGTCTATGGGCGTCTATGGGTCTCTATGTGAATAGTCTATGGGTCTGTATGTGAGTCTTTGGGTCTGTATGTGAGTCTTTTGGGTCTCTGTGTGAGTAGTCTATGGGTCTCTGTGTGAGTAGTCTATGGGTCTCTGTGTGAGTAGTCTATGGGTCTGTATGTGAGTCTATGTGTCTGTATGTGAGTCTATGGGTCTGTATGTGAGTCTCTGGGTCTGTATGTGAGTCTTTGGGTCTCTGTGTGAATAGTCTATGGGTCTCTGTGTGAATAGTCTATGGGTCTGTATGTGAGTCTATGGGTCTGTACGTGTGTCTATGGGTCTCTGTGTGAATAGTCTATGGGTCTCTGTGTGAGTCTATGGGTCTGTATGTGTGTCTATGGGTCTCTGTGTGAATAGTCTATGGGTCTGTATGTGAGTCTATGGGTCTGTATGTGTGTCTATGGGTCTCTGTGTGAATAGTCTATGGGTCTGTATGTGAGTCTATGTGTCTGTATGTGAGTCTATGGGTCTGTATGTGAGTCTCTGGGTCTGTATGTGAGTCTATGGGTCTGTATGTGAGTCTATGGGTCTGTATGAGTGTCTATGGGTCTCTGTGTGAATAGTCTATGGGTCTGTATGTGAGTCTATGGGTCTCTGTGTGAATAGTCTATGGGTCTGTATGTGAGTCTATGGGTCTGTATGTGTGTCTATGGGTCTCTGTGTGAATAGTCTATGGGTCTGTATGTGAGTCTATGGGTCTGTATGTGTGTCTATGGGTCTCTGTGTGAGTAGTCTATGGGTCTGTATGTGAGTCTATGGGTCTGTATGTGTGTCTATGGGTCTGTATGTGTGTCTATGGGTCTCTGTGTGAATAGTCTATGGGTCTGTATGTGAGTCTATGGGTCTGTATGTGTGTCTATGGGTCTGTATGAGTGTCTATGGGTCTCTGTGTGAATAGTCTATGGGTCTGTATGTGAGTCTATGGGTCTCTGTGTGAATAGTCTATGGGTCTGTATGTGAGTCTATGGGTCTCTGTGTGAATATTCTATGGGTCTGTATGTGAGTCTATGGGTCTGTATGTGTGTCTATGGGTCTCTGTGTGAATAGTCTATGGGTCTGTATGTGAGTCATTGGGTGTCTGTGGGTGTCTGGATGAGGCTCATGGCGATAAACGATTTGGTGTGATTCACGGCTGTCCCGCGTTGAGTAACTTCCTGTCCGCTGCATCCGGTACCTCCCGCAAATAGCACGATGGCGACAAACAACAACAACAACCACAACAACATCCACATCCACAACTACCACAACCACAACATCCACAACAACAACATCCACAACAACAACCACAACCACAATATCCACAACAACAACCACAACAACAACAACCACATCCACAACCACAACAACAGTCACAATAACAACCACAACAACCACAATAACCACATCCACAACAACAACATCCACAACAACCACAACAACGAAAACCATAACAACAACCACCACAACCACAACAACCACATCCACAACATCCGCAACAACCACAACAACCACAACAACAACAACCACAACAACATCCACAACAACAACAACAATATCCACAACAACAACCACAACAACGAAAACCATAACAACCACCACAACCACAACAACAACCACAACCACAACAACCACCACAACCACAACCACTACAACCACAACCACTACAACCACAACAACCACAACAACCACAACAACAACCACAACAACAACCACAACAACCAAAACAACAACCACTACAACAACCACTACAACCACAACAACCACAACTACAACCACAACAACAACAACAACAACCACAACCACCACAACAACAACCACAACAACAACCACAACAACCACAACAACAACCACTACAACAACCACTACAACAACTACAACCACAAATACAACCACAACAACAACAACCACAACCACAACCACAACCACAACAACCACAACAACAACCACAACAACCACAACAACAACCACAACAACAACCACAACAACAACCACAACAACCACCACCACAACAACAACAACCACTACAACAACCACTACAACAACAACAACAACCACAACAACATCCACAACCACAACAACCACAACCACCACAACAACAACAATAACAACCACAACCACCACAACAACAACCACAACAACAACCACAACAACCACAACAACAACCACTACAACAACCACTACAACAACTACAACCACAACTACAACCACAACAACAACAACCACAACCACCACAACAACAACCACAACAACCACAACCACAACAACAACCACAACAACAACAACCACAACAATAACAACCACCACAACAACAACCACGTGAACAGAACGTGACATTTCGTTACCAGTGCAGCGCTAGTGTTTTAGTGTGTAGTGTATAGTGTAGTGTATAGTGTAGTGTATAGTGTAGTGTATAGTGTAGTGTATAGTGTAGTGTATAGTGTAGTGTATAGAGTAGTGTTGTAGTGTATAGTGTAGTGTATAGTGTAGTGTATAGTGTAGTGTATAGAGTAGTGTTGTAGTGTATAGTGTAGTGTATAGTGTAGTGTATAGTGTAGTGTATAGAGTAGTGTTGTAGTGTATAGTGTAGTGTATAGTGTAGTGTATAGTGTAGTGTATAGTGTAGTGTATAGAGTAGTGTTGTAGTGTATAGTGTAGTGTATAGTGTAGTGTATAGTGTAGTGTATAGTGTAGTGTATAGTGTAGTGTATAGAGTAGTGTTGTAGTGTATAGTGTAGTGTATAGTGTAGTGTATAGTGTAGTGTATAGTGTAGTGTATAGTGTAGTGTATAGAGTAGTGTTGTAGTGTATAGTGTAGTGTATAGTGTAGTGTATAGTGTAGTGTATAGTGTAGTGTTGTAGTGTATAGTGTAGTGTATAGTGTAGTGTATAGTGTAGTGTATAGTGTAGTGTAAAGTAGTGTAGTGTATAGTGTAGTGTGTGGTGTAGTGTATAGTGTAGTGTATAGTGTAGTGTATAGTGTAGTGTATAGTGTAGTGTGTAGTGTAGTGTATAGTGTAGTGTATAGTGTAGTGTATAGTGTAGTGTATAGTGTAGTATATAGTGTATAGTGTAGTGTATAGTGTAGTCTATAGTGTAGTGTGTAGTGTAGTGTATAGTGTAGTGTATAGTGTAGTGTATAGTGTAGTGTATAGTATAGTGTATAGTGTAGTGTATAGTGTAGTGTATAGTGTAGTGTATAGTGTAGTGTATAGTGTAGTGTGTAGTGTAGTGTGTAGTGTATAGTGTAGTGTATAGTGTATAGTGTAGTGTATAGTGTAGTGTGTAGTGTAGTGTATAGTGTAGTGTATAGTGTAGTGTATAGTGTAGTGTATAGTGTAGTGTATAGTGTAGTGTATAGTGTAGTGTATAGTGTAGTGTATAGTGTTTTAGTGTGTAGTGTATAGTGTAGTGTATAGTGTAGTGTATAGTGTAGTGTATAGTAGTGTAGTGTATAGTGTAGTGTGTAGTGTAGTGTATAGTGTAGTGTATAGTGTGGTGTATAGTGTAGTGTAGTGTATAGTGTAGTGTATAGTATAGTGTATAGTGTAGTGTATAGTGTTTTAGTGTAGTGTAGTGTGTAGTGTAGTGTGTAGTGTATAGTGTATTTTATAGTGTAGTGTATAGTGTAGTGTATAGTGTAGTGTATAGTGTTTTAGTGTGTAGTGTATAGTGTAGTGTATAGTGTAGTGTATAGTGTAGTGTATAGTGTAGTGTATAGTGTAGTGTATAGTGTAGTCTATAGTGTAGTGTGTAGTGTAGTGTATAGTGTAGTGTGTAGTGTAGTGCATAGTGTAGTGTATAGTATAGTGTATAGTGTAGTGTATAGTGTATAGTGTAGTGTATAGTGTAGTGTATCGTGTAGTGTATAGTGTATAGTGTAGTGTATAGTGTAGTGTGTAGTGTAGTGTGTAGTGTAGTGTATAGTGTAGTGTATAATGTAATGTATAGTGTAGTGTATAGTGTATAGTGTAGTGTATAGTGTAGTGTGTAGTGTAGTGTATAGTGTAGTGTATAGTGTATAGTGTAGTGTATAGTGTAGTGTGTAGTGTAGTGTATAGTGTAGTGTATAGTGTAGTGTATAGTGTAGTGTATAGTGTTTTAGAGTGTAGTGTATAGTGTAGTGTATAGTGTAGTGTATAGTGTAGTGTATAGTGTAGTGTATAGTAGTGTATAGTGTAGTGTATAGTGTAGTGTGTAGTGTAGTGTATAGTGTAGTGTATAGTGTAGTGTAGTGTATAGTGTAGTGTAGTGTATAGTATAGTGTATAGTGTAGTGTAGTGTGTAGTGTATAGTGTAGTGTATAGTGTTTTAGTGTAGTGTAGTGTGTAGTGTAGTGTGTAGTGTATAGTGTAGTGTATAGTGTAGTGTATAGTGTTTTAGTGTGTAGTGTATAGTGTAGTGTATAGTGTATAGTGTAGTGTATAGTGTTTTAGTGTGTAGTGTATAGTGTAGTGTATAGTGTAGTGTATAGTAGTGTATAGTGTAGTGTGTAGAGGTGTAGTGTATAGTATAGTAGTGTATAGTAGTGTAGTGTATAGTAGTGTAGTGTATAGTAGTGTAGTGTATAGTGTAGTGTATAGTGTAGTGTATAGTGTAATGTAGTAGTGTATAGTGTAGTATATAGTGTAGTGTAGTGAGTAGTGTAGTGTATAGTGTAGTGTATAGTAGTGTAATGTATAGTGTAGTGTGTAGTGTAGTGTATCGTGTAGTGTATAGTGTAGTGTATAGTGTATAGTAGTGTATAGTGTAGTGTATAGTTGTGTGTAGTGTGGTGTATAGTAGTGTAGTGTGTAGTGTATAGTGTAGTGTATAGTAGTGTATAGTGTAGTGTACAGTGTGTAGTAGTGTATAGTGTGTAATAGTGTAGTGTATAGTGTGTAATAGTGTAGTGTATAGTGTGTAGTAGTGTAGTGTATAGTGTAATGTATAGTGTAGTGTATAGTGTAGTGTATAGTAGTGTATAGTGTAGTGTATAGTGCAGTGTATAGTAGTGTATAGTGTAGTGTACAGTGTGTAGTAGTGTAGTGTATAGTGTGTAATAGTGTAGTGTATAGTGTAGTGTATAGTGCAGTGTATAGTGTACTGTATAGTAGTGTATAGTGTAGTGTATAGTCGTGTGTAGTGTAGTGTATAGTGTAGTGTATAGTAGTGTATAGTGTAGTGTATAGTGTAGTGTATAGTAGTGTATAGTGTAGTCTATAGTAGTGTAGTGTGTAGTGTAGTATATAGTGTAGTGT